>NC_039492.1:9896461-9993602 GCF_003590095.1 Trichoplusia ni
CGGGGATCGAAGCCGCGACACGATGTGTACAGTGGGTTTGGCGTGGTGACCTGAACCACACGGCTATCCTTGCGGTACTAATCTGCCACGGGAGCGAGTGCATACTGCATGATTTGGTCATGGCGACCGATACAGTCTCGAACACTCGTCCACTTTATAAAGCCTATTTGCAAACCGTTTGACCCCTACAGTAGGGCAATAAGCTTCTCTGGCAATCGATCGACAGAGTTTAAACTAGCTTATTTAACATATCTGTGTTCACAATAATCAAATATTGACGTACCTGGTTACTTGGAATCGGAGGCAGCTCACCACGTTGGGGTCGACGTCCGCTGCTCCGCTTCAGCTTCTGACGTCATCGCACTCACATCATGTCTCTACACACGTCTTGGTCACTCGACCCACTACACGATTTCCTATGACACTCGGTTCAATTGTCTTTGTACCAAAATTTTTGGTCTTCATTTTGAGATTATCTATAAACAACGAGATTTACTACGGTTTTTATGGGAATTGTGACTGTGCTGGTACTCAAAAATAAACTAAGATTAGTGTGATATTGACTGACGTTCTTATCGAAAACAACGGTGCGTTATGAAAATTAGAGTATAATTGCCGTTCCAACTGCAAACATCTATCTACCCAAATTATAGTAATAATAATCGTCGTGCAAAGGTAATTGTTCAAACAGCCAGGAACATTGATTTGTAAAAGCGATTTAACTTATTGTTATGAGTATCTGTAATTGACATCATTGACAGATACTTGTAATTTCATCCTTATCCTTACCGAAACATTTAAATAGTAATAAACTTACAGTATTAGTCTGACATATTAATTAAGCTGATATTCAATTATAAGGATTTTTTAAATAGTAGATGGTGTTCAGGGTAGCTTCAAACCCGATGACATGCAATTTACAACTATAAAAACGAACAAAACATTATAAAATTTTACATTAAAAACTTTTGCAGTAATAGCTTAGCCACGAGCTCCTCCACAATGGTAGTTGCCGTTTAGGGTACATTTCTCTGTACAAATTGATTGCAGCTCGCACACGATCATTTGATAGCGCGTAAGCACGAACCATATCTCAATATTCTTCGTTTGAATACTGGTACGCCGTACGACATTATTACACTGCACACTAAGTACTTAACACTAGGACATGCACTTTACGTGAATTTGGTAAACGGAGATGATTACGCAATGCGGCACGCGGCGGCGCGTTCGCATAGACTGGCGGTCAGCAGAGCGGGGGGGGGGGGGGGCAGGGTGCGCACGAGCATCTTCGGCACTCGTCGGCGACAGGAGCGGCACGTGTTTGGCGCGTGATTATGTATTCTTTTTACTATTTCCGTGTTTAAACGGTGAGAAAATAGGAAAAAATTGCAAAAATCATTTAAAGGAACGGTGTTATCAAATCAATTTATAAGTTACTTTTGTCTATACGATATTATTATACGATATATATATATTCAGTTTTATTTTTTATCGACAGCACTTTCCGTTAAGTTTTTAAGATACCGCGGCATTAAACTACACTGTAGCGTTACCGGTTTAATGGCATTACGACTTTGAAGTACTCACCTAAAATATATATATCAGACATAAAAAAAATAGTTTCTGCCCCGGAAACCTCTTTGGACCATATCTTCTTACAAACTTAATTGTGCGTAAAGAAAATTGGAAAACATTACAAAAAAATACAAAACATTAGAAAAATAAAATAAATAGAATGATTTAAATATTTAATAATCTCAATATGTATAATGTACATAAGTTTAATCTAAACTACTTTTAAAATGTAAATATTTTATTGTATTTTATGAAGGTAACATTAATAAAACAGTAATCTCAATCACTTAAGAATCGGAATGATGACATTAAATTGTTTTCATGTGCCAAGTATGCCAGAACGAAGGTCGCAGCAGCGCGCGGCGCGCGGTGTGGGCGTCATCAGGTGATCCTTGACTGATGACGTCATGTCACTGTGATGAGACGTCATCAGTCTCCTATAATATGATTACGGTTGGACTGCTCGACTATCTATCTACTGGCAATCGGTGATGGTGAATATATCTTCAATATTATAACATCGGTGTCCGGAGCTCGGAGGCAGCAGTCGCAGGAGGACGGCTCGATCAAACGGCTGCAGCAAACACAAGAGAACATTTACTACGAGCTGAGCGGTGTTTAATAGCTTTTTATAGTGTCACTTTACGTGGTAAAACTGGTTCTATTGTCAAGACAACGTTAGGGATTAACACATTTCAAGAAATCGACATTTTCAACGATTTAGAATTGTAATTGCTGCTGTTTGGTTTAGCAGATATACTAGATAATCGAGCACAAAGACTCGGGATGACCCGACTGACGCTGGATTAGTGAATCACATACATATAGCCAGTGACCGCTGCGCATGTTGCTATTTACAGTGTCATTGGCTATCCTTGGATCATTGGAGGCATGGTTCTACTGACCGGTGCCCGTCACGGTGCTGGTGTCACCGGTCCCGGTCGCGGTCCCAGTCGCGGTGGGCCCGATGCCTAGCAGGTTTTCCAGAAACTGCAGCTTGGCCAGGTTGTGCTGCTCGTGTGCTAGCACCAGTGTCTCAAGCAGCGACGAGGCGACCCCACTCCCACTGCCGGACGCAGTTGCGGTCCCGTTGACATAGCTGCTAGGTAACAAACAACTCGTGTACAATTATTACGTAACAGAAATTAAAAGAAAAATGTTTGCAATTAAATTCAGTGTATTAGTTGAGTGTGTCATTGGGCAATAATATGGACTAAATATATTTAACACACACATCATTAAAAAACAAAAATACAACACTTGTGAATTTGTTTGACCTCACCGACCTCTGTTATACCCCATAAATTGTTGTGTCATTTGTACTCACAAACCGGTTCCGTTGAGGAGGAGATTCAGGAGACCGAAGAACGGCCGCGCATCGCCGCAGTTGAATGACTACACACAGACATAAACAACTTCAGAATAAAAAAAATAAGTAGGCCATTTTCCAGGCCCTATTATAAAGGTACAGTGTGGTCTTAGGTGTACGGTTCCAAGCTATGGAGAAGAATCAGCAAGAAACACAAAGTTATTTATACAAAAAGATCATATTACGTATACATACACGTTTATTAAAATTATAAGAGCTGGAGAACATTTAATTCGAGATCGAAAGTAAGATTCAGTACAGTCACAGAAGTAGAAACAGGTATGATAAGACACGAGGTCATGTCCTACAAGCTACTCCTACAGGCTTAATCAAAACAACTGCAGGATTCTTAGTTTAAGAGATGTGGACGTTGGTTAGACTCACGTGCAGCAGCAGCGCCGCCAGCAGCAGCACGGCTCCCGAGCGCCGCCACATCATGTGTGTGTACTGAGGAAGTGCGTCGGGGAGCGAGCCGCGCCGCTATATACCGCGAGCGCGGGCTCTGTCTGCGGGCAGGTGGTCACTGTAACTACCACCGACAGAAGGTTCACTCTACAGTGGAAGGTTTACGGGTATTCATTTATGGTTCCATTGCTAAAGGGTAAAAACGGTACTGATTTACTTAGACAATGCTGTCCGTACCTTTTTTCTCTCATCAGGCTGAATCTCAGAATGTTGACAGTGATAGTGATAGCTAGGCTGCTAAAGTATTCACACATTTGATGAGTCATAATAAAGATTAAGGTAAAGGCACGATATATCAATATAAATACATTGGACACCCATCAAATTATGACCGAATCAATTTGTATTTTTTGACCATCTGTGTTGTGAGTCTAAATCTCGTTTGACCAGTTATCATGGATTTCTAGTAGTATTTTTTTTTTTCAAGTCATAGAGAGGGCTTGTTGAGCAGCGACAAGAACCTGTGATTATAATTATGTTCCTTTCAACTATTTCAAACTCCGTCCCTTTTTAACGTTATACAAAACATTCTTACGGTTTTGGGCAAACCCAACAGAGAATCATCGGCCTAGCCTTTTCCCAACTATGTTGGGGTCGGCTACCAGTCTAACCGGATTCAGCTAAGTACCAGTGTTTTACAAGGAGCGACTGCCTATCTATAATAATAATAATAATAATCATTTATTTGCCAGTAAAATTGTACCATACATATCCTTATTTGCTAACAATTAACAATAGTAGTTAACAATTTAAAAATAAAGGAAATTTTGCTTGCGGTCTCCACACTAGGTCGGGCCTGTCTCGAGGAGACCTTGGAATCTCACAATTACAGCTATTTCTTTGGAATTCCGGTTCGATACGTAATGATTAAGTTATTTAAATTCTAAACAGGAAGTAAAAATTCAGAAAAATAAAAAGCTAACGTAAAATGAAAATAAACAAGGATATCCAACCACTGGTAAGAAAATTATAAGGAATTTTAAATATGTATCCATGCAATGTGTATGTGTATCTGAGGATGTAAATGTATGTGTGTGTATGAGTAAGGATATGTTTTGTGTTGTGTGTGTGGGAGTGTGTGTTGTGCAGGTGTGTGTGTGTGTGTGTGTGTAGGTGCGTGTATGTGGGTGTGATATTATGCTAGCACTCTAACAAATAATTCGGATTCGGAATAGGATTGGGTAAGTAACCATTTCCGAACTAATTGTTTTAATTGATTAATTCTACACCGTTTAATGTCACGTATTTTAGCTACTTTATTATATATAAATTGAAGCATAAATTCTTGCATATGCCGGGCGAAACTAGTTTTTACTTTAACTGTTGGACATCTGAAAACTCGTCGTTTGATTAATTGTGGATATACTGAAGACTGAAGAATAATTTTATGGCTTTTTAAGACTATTTTAAGGATGTAAAGCTGGCGGACGTTTAGCACAGACGCTTCATGGTATAAACTAACAGTAGGATATTCGAACGGTTTTTTATACATGACTTTTAGTACAGAGCGTTGGGCACGTTCTATTTGTATCATGGATGTGGTGCCCACTCCACCCCAAACAGTAATACAGTAACAGATAACTGATTCACATAACGAAACATACACGAGGTGTAGGAGTTTTTTGTTGGCTGAATTACGCAACTGCTTCATTATGTGAACCAGCCCTCTGACACGCCTAGATACCAGGTCAATATGGGGTTTAAATGAAAGTCGCTGGTCAATTATAACTCCTAGATACTTCAGACATTTCACGTTTTTAATATCATCGCAGGAACAGGTATCTAGGTTACAATTTGAAGAATGGATTTTAAGTTTGGAACTATTGTTTGATGCTGATGCAAGCGTTTTGTGAAAACAGATGTAGTTAGTTTTTTTAATATTCAACGAGAGCAGATTCAAGTCCAGCCAAATTTTAATGTTAGATAAACTTCTTTGCGCAGTTTCGTATACTGAAGTCCATGTTTTATTTCGGAAAATTACCACTGTATCATCTGCATAACAAATGACTTCTGCATTTTGGTTAAGTACACAGTGAATGTCATTCATATAGATAATGAACAGAGTCGGGCCAAGGACACTACCCTGTGGGACTCCGAATTCTACATGTTTTTGAATACTGACGTAATCCTCCACCTTTACACTTTGTCGTCTGTCTGTCAGGTAGGTCTCAAACCATTTTAGTGGCAAACCCCTTATACCTATCGTCTCTAGCTTTTTTAGTAGTATGGGTATGGCAACGGTATCAAATGCTTTTGCCAGATCCAGGAATACACCTATACACTTTTCATTATTGTCCAGGTGGGATGTTACAAGATTGGTAAGTAGACTAACTGCATCTTCGGTGGATTTGCCTTGCCTGAAGCCAAACTGTTTATCGGACAATAGCTTATTAATTTCAAGATAGGAGGTAAGACGTTTGTTTATAATCTTTTCAAGGATTTTGGAAAATATTCCCAGTAGTGATATTGGTCTGACCGCCTCTATCCAGTTACCTGGGCAACACAATACCCCTTTTTTAAGCTGGTTGTCAGACTTCAAGCTTCTGACTACCTGTAACGATTACCGAAGATGACATGTAGGAATAACAGCCGGGACCCACAATTTAGCGTACCTTCCATCTACATACCAACCGCATCAAGCGTAGCATAACCTGTGATCGATTCACTTATGCGGTTATAGCTTAGCCACGAGCTCCTCCCAACGGATACGATGTTCCAGATAATTTCATTAAAATTTAAGATTGTTTTTATGTATGTTGTTGGTTTAGTTAGCTGTGGTACTTCTGATCACACTGTCAGTCAGGCTCGCAGTGTGCAGCCGCCAATTACCGCGTGTAATCCGCGGTCACGCCGCGCCGGCACACAAAGCGCACTGAAGGCTGCTCCATCACAATGTCTGAAACTTACGTGACTCTTGTAGATAACTGAATATCTATACATACAGGGTGATCCTCTTGCGTTTCTTAATTATGACTATGATACGCTACTATTTATGAATTTGTGAAGGATTTGTGGTGGTCCCGTAGTTTCATACGATGAGCGAGAAAAGCCTGGTGGTATTTTTGATATAGGTATAAACAGGAAAATTTCGTGAGGAAATAACCCTGTGAACCTATAACCTACGTATAAAAATGTTTGTTTCTAAAACAATCTAACATAATAAAACCTACCTTTAATTATGTTATGAAGGAATCCCTTCTGTGATTGAAATAAAAACAACAAGTCTATGTTCAGATGATAATTATATTTAATAATACAACTCATAATCATAATAATCTCATTAATTAAGTAGGAATATCAATAGGCTGTGGTCTCTTATCCATGTACCAGGAGCGCAGATCGCTGTGGCGGTGCGACGTCTCTCAGTTCGTCAGGTCGCCTTTCCAACCAAACTGTGAAGTGACGTCATCAGTTACGGCCTCGCATGTGACCTGCTTGGTCACGAGCCGCAGAGCTGACTGCTGGACTAGTGGAGAACCACTCGGGTATAAGTAATGACCATAACATCAACATCATGACATCGGAGTCCGGAGCTAGCTGGCGGCAGTAGCGAGGGAGCGACTTCATCAAAACCCTGCAACAGACACAAATATGTGTTACACTAAGTTGGTAAGATCTTTTAAATAAAACATTGAAATTGTATCAACTGCTTATACGAACTGAGTGACGATTTCGTGACCTATAGTGAGGTTTGGCAAAAAATACTATTTAATATTTCCTCGGTAACCGATTGTCAAAGACAGCGCTTGTGGCTTGTTCCAATTTAGAGATCCTTCTGACACATTTATGGTTTCATACACTTACATCTAAATGCTCAAAAAGACCAGGACTTATAGCAAACACTCAATTTAATCAGTGTTCGTGTGGACATATATCCAGTGTGTGGTGTTAGGTAGTGTATGTCAGTAGCAGTACCTGTTCCTGTCCCCGTCCCAGTGCCAGTCCCAGTCCCAGTCCCACTCCCACTCCCAGAGCCGGAGCCGCTGCCGGAGCCGCTGCCGCCTCCCAAGCCCAGCAGCCGCAGTTTGTCCAGCTTGTGTTGCGCGTGCGCAGATGCCAGTGCTGTCAGCGGGCCGGTGCCGCTGCCGCTCCCGCTCCCGCTGCCGCTGCCGCTACCGCTCCCGGTCCCGGTCCCGTTTCCAGAGCTGTAGACACAAGATGGGGTGACAACTTTCTCACGAACACATAGCAACAGAAACCAGTAACGAAATGATTACTGTTTTGAAAGTGCCAGTACCATCGGTAAGAACTGTGTGTATACTGCGTTTCCAGATAATTACGTTTCTTAACAGCACTACATTCAAAACTTATTGAATTTAACAATTTTTTTGTAAAGCCTGCTAATTTAAGCCAATCTCTGATTTTGACTGAGATACCCATCATCTCACATCTCATGTGTATGTGTGCTCCCGCTACTTACAAACCGCCCCCGCTGCCACCCCCGCTGCCGCCGCCGCCTCCGCCGCGGCCGCGGTTCAGCAGAAGAAGTTTCAGAAGACCGAAGAACGGGCGACCTTCCGCGCTGTTACACCACTATGGACAAACATACGAGTACACACTATTTATATTATACAAAATGATATAAATATGTGACTACCACCTCTAACTTAAACACAACGTTAATTGTTTCAAGACATGTCGCTCTTCCCTGTATAGAGCACTTGCACGCTTGTGCAGGTAAAGTAATATTTCTTTTGTAAATTGACTGTAAGTCCCACCGCTGCACTGGGCATAAGCCATCCCCCTGCTTCTGGTACTGGTCGGAGTGGAAGAGTACGGAGCTCCTTCTTCTTTCTTAAGACGTTTTGAAAAAAATAAAGAGCATGCGTTTGTTTTTAGATTGCCCAGTGTGAGGTAAATGAAAGGCACGACTCAGTTGCAAATCTCGGTGAAGGGGCGCATTTACGTCCCGCTGTGAACTCAGCCACGAGAGTGCTTTGGCTTTGGTATTTTTTGTATAAGATCGCGGTGACTGGTAACAAAGCTTCAAAACGTTAGCAGAATTCCAGCAATTGTCTATAGGCGATGTAGACGGGTATCGTGTCATGCACGTCTCTTGTGAGGAGAGAGAGGTCGGTCAAAACAGTCCAACCCCCAACGCAGTTTCTTCAATAGCTGTATAAGGGGTGTTTTAGAGTCCACGACGCTAGCCTTGCACCCCGGAAATCGCAAAGTTAAAAAAAAATGATTTTGGGATGACTCACTAGAAGCACCAGCACCGAGACTACTAGCACGACATACGAAGTGCGCCACATGATGAGTGCTGTAGAGAGGTGGGAGACTCCGAGACTAGGACAGAAAGTATAGGCCTGTGAGCGAGGCGCGCAGCTATATACTGCGAGTGTTGCACCGGCGGCCGACCACCAACACATACAGGCAGAAGTTTCACTCCACAGGGGAGGTCGAACATCGTGATATCAATTACAATCCGAATAATTATTGTGTGCTAGATTGAAATCAAGTTATAAAGGACCGTAAATGCAGTTAAAAATATGTGTTGATCAGATGGGCTAGACGAATTAAGTTCTTCGCAGTTTTTTAGGCAAAATCTTTCGTCAAAATATTTCGCGTTATCTAGTTACTTTACGTGAAGATCTTTATAGTGTGCTGCGTGTGTGGTGCTTCTAGAAGTTTTGTCGCGTGCGTCTTTTGTTCATTACGCAGTGTGTCACGATGTTCTTGCGGCCGCCAATTACCGCGTGTAATCCGCGGTCACGCCGCGCCGCGGAGACAAAGCCGCGCCACGCACTGAAGGCTGCTCCATCACAATGTCTGAATCTTACATGACTCTCTTACATAACCAAATACCAATACATACAGGATGATGTTGGTGCATTTGATAATTACGATTATTTTAACTAGTTCTGTATGTTGTATGGAATCGTTTCGGGTTTATTGTATGTCGTGGTTCTGTGGTTCCTTGGTCGGGATCCCCCGGCAATGAATGTGTCTGTATCGAAATCGGCTGATCCCTCTTTGTGATGCGTGGCGCGCGGGGTGCGGACACGGGGGAGGGTGTGCCTGGGGCCGGGGAGAGGGGCTCGCGCGGCGTGAGGCTCCAGTACCGTCGCGGCGCCCGTCGAGAAAGGCCGCCTGTGCGCGCGTGTGTAGTGCCGCGAGCTCCGCGATCGGATATCGGAGAGTGTCACAAGTGCGCTAGTGCTCCTCCGAGGCGACAGACAACGAAACAGGTCAGCGTTATGTCCAATGTCCATACACTGGTGGACTGGTTATATTTTAAGGGTTATATTTGATCTTATCGATAGGAAAATATAAGATAGGATATTTGAAAAAAGGAAAGTTGTCTTATATTTCCATATAGCTTAGACTTATGGTCGTGCTTGCGTTGTATAAAATAACAAATGCTCCGGGTTCACCCGCTTGTCTCAGTATGTTACTATCACAGGATTTTCTACACACGTGAAAATTCCCTAAATGAGTTCCTGTAAGAAAAAACCACCTTCTTCAATGCTTCAGGGAGTATATCGTTACGAGGCGTGTTTTATAGTAAACAGAATGCTCAGGTTTTAATCTACCAAACATTATCATGATCATAATCAGAAAGTTGTTACTGCTGTTATGAATCTATCTACTGACTGATTACATGTTTGTTGAAAGCAGAAACATTACAGTCATCATCATAACCTTAGCTTATCCTTGAACGATATTGAAGTGTCGTACTCCTCGATTCTGTGTTTAGTCTTTAGTCTAGAGGTGAATTTACGATTACTAAGGGCTCTCTATCTAAGCCTTCTCTTTCACTTTGTTGACGTAAATAATTACTATGTTTACTTTATTACAGAAGTATTAGTAGTTAGTACTTAAATTGTTGGGTACATAGGTCCATGGGTCTTAAAACATAGACAATGTGTATTTTATAGAAAAAAATTAACCGTCGGAAAACACATGAATCATCATTCTTCTATGTAAAGTGTCTTTTCCGGCTACATTCAAACTTAACACTACTACAAAAAAAAATACACTAAATTAGTTCCATTCGTTGGCAGATTGGCACAAAAATGATAACTATAGCCACAAAACATGTCTGAAACTACTCTAAGAACTAACCTGTATTACCCATATTATCAATCAATCAATCAATTTCTTTATTGCATTTCCACAATGTTATTTCACAACAAGAGATGCATTTTAGTTTCCCCTGTATAGGTCGCTGTGCGTGTGTGCGTGCGACACACTTGTTAACATGTCATAATGATGCGATTGTCTCTTGTTTTGTGAGACTAGCGAGGCCTGCCTTACGGTCACGGCACGCAGGGTAATAGGAGGAAGTGTCACTGGACTACGCAGTATATTATTGAAAACAAGTTATATTTTACTAAAGCTATCTCCACTTTTGTTTCTTTTTTATGACTTGCAAATCTGAAAACCGTTTTCCGTAAGTGGGTCGAGTTATAAAATCGAAAGATAAAGTTCATTGCCCCTAGATCCAGGATTACAAAAAATACATAATTGCACTTCCCTCTTTTCTATGTTCCGTGTTTACAACAGTTAAGCGATACGGAAATCATTACATTTAAGCCACCTTAAGGCAGTTTCGATGTACAGCCCATCTAGAACAGTGTGATTTAAAAAATTGTCGCCTTTAATATGACCTATATAAATCCAGTTATTGAGTAAATTGTATACCGGTTTCTTAATAGTACATTTTCTTATGAAAGATGACGAGAAGAAGGCTCTGTGTAGTAAGTCCATCCTGAAGAGGTCTCGACAAAAGATGTTGATGTGTTTTGTTTATGTTATCACATTCTCGCAGTAGCCATTGTCTGAGGTGGCTAGCCCCCGAACCTGCTTAATAAAGTAGGGTGTGTAGTCTGATATGAAACTAACTGTGTATGATGTCAGATGTGAACGCGGACACTATTAAGTTTTTGTAATGGAATACGAGTTTTGATTAGGTAATAATGACTTTGTGTAAAAAAGATTTTTTTTTCTTATTTTTCGTCAGTTAGTTCTTTGTTTCCATACCTATCGTGAACTACCTTTTTCAAGTTATGGTACGACCGGAAACGAATCCTGCTTAGTAAAATTCTAGAATCTCTGGTTATGATTTTACACTCTAACGGCTAAAACACTTAATTCAATTTGATTAAATTACATTCAAGCAAAACCGTTCGCTAAAGCTAGTTTTTTTTCCAAATTTTAAACACTATTTTTTTTCAATGTTTGTTTGTTTGTCGTTCCGGTTGGATTTTTGAAACTCAGTTTTGAGGCACTTCAAAATAAGCTAGCAGGCTGAAATTTTCAGGATAGCTTCAAGCCCGATGACAATACAATAAACTACCATAAAAACGGCTAAACAGATTTAGATAACTTTCGAATGGAGTGACATTTAAAACGTGGGTATTTAGATTTTTTTAATCTATTCATATTATTTTATAATGTAGACGCCACGCTGATAATTATTGGACTACATCTTATAACTACAATAGCTGACACTATATCACATATGAATGTATAATTATGTATATTAATATTATGTGTAAGTTGCCCTTGAGCGTGGTCGTCACCCAAGGCCACGCGCTCGTCGAACATTACCGCCACAGTGGAACAATAGCGATGCCTCAGTGTCAACTACCTTGAGATAAGAAGTCGGTCACTACTCACTAGGCTGCGCTACACAAACACATTAACTGTACTCGCAGAGATCAAGTTCCTGAAGACGTATAACGTAGCGTACCATCCTACTGACAGTCGTAAGGTGATATTCTTACCTGTTTACATCAAGATGCTGTAGTTCACAATATATCACGGCGCTGAAACCTCCAAAAACGATTTGCTTTTCTTTTCTTTAGACTTGCGTATAAATAACGCAAGTCTTATTGTCACTTGTTCGACTCGCACTTGACTGATTATTACTTGATATTATAGCGGCAAAAGATATTTTTAAACACATCATTAGTGAACTGTTTGTCACAGTTCATAAGATATAGCGTGGTGACAGACGTATGAACGGACGGCTGGGCCTTAACAAAAGGGTTCGGTTTCTGTACTGACAGTATACTTAGTAAAACGGAAGTCTTTTTTTTAATTAAGTCCTATATTCAAGAGAAATTGATACAATATATTACTAAGAGCAAGAAGCCAATTACTCAGTTCCTGCTCCATTACCTCAAACTATTTGAATCGTATAACATATTTAGACATGGCCACTCGGGTAAACTTGCAGCCAATTGCAGACTTAACTGAAATCGCCGATACCTTACATAAATAATCGACATAAAAATCCTTACAATAACATTTGGACCATAGTCTGGTTCAGATCAAAAATGAATAATAGTTCCAACGGTATAAGAAGTTCAGCTTTGATTTGCAATCCTGGAATTTCTTACTGACTATAATGATGAAAAGCAGTCCTTTCCTATCGTATGGTAGGGCTCCTGAGCAGTGGGGGGGGGGGTGCCGGGAGCGCGGCTCCGGCGAAGTTGTCGGCGCACATTAGTCAGGTGTCGAGCCAAAACGAATATGAAACTCGAAAACGAAAGTTGTTGCGAAACAATAAAACTGTTCAAAGTAGCGCAATAAATTGTTGATATCCGTTTCCTCCCCGCTCCGGTCCGCTCCGGTCCGCCCCGGTCCGCGCCGCCGAGAGCTTGTCGCAACTTGTTATTGCTAAATTTTTGTGGAGCAAATTTGTCGTTGACATTTATCAAGAACAAGTTCCCCCCTCCCCCCTCCCTTGTCAACTCCGCCTCACCTTTCTCTTGTCGGACGTTGTAAAGAAATTACAAAGCTAATTAGCGAGTACTAATTTAAAAGCTTATTGATTATTTTCTCTGAAACAGAGGAAATAACAAATGTATACTCGTAGGTTCCAAGACCAGGGTGGGATCACACGTAAACTGTTACTTGTTTCTATTGTTTTCATTCAGTTATGTCAATTTGTATTTCAATCAAAACGAATGTGTTATTGTCTTAATACCAGATAAAACTTAATACAAGACATCGCATTTTAACAAGGCCACACGTGTAACGTCTTTTAATACTGTGGTTACGTAATCCAGGTATTATGAAGTCTTTTGTAGTTTGACAGTTTTTTCTGAGGACAAAGAGACGCGTGCTCACACATCCACCAACATCGAGTGCACTGTTCAACTACACGGATAGCTGAGTGGATGAGGTCACCTCGCCAAACCCACAGTGCGCGTCGTGGTTGTTCTGAGTCTGGGTGTCTTTGTGCATGTCATGACACAGGGATTAAATTCCTTACTGCGGGAGTCGCTTTCTTTTTAGAAAAAAAAGTGAGTACGGAGATTTTTGATGACCTCGCGAGACACACACATACACACTGTATCACACATTCACAAATATATCGAAGTGTTGCTGTCGACTGTCTGTTGCCCCCATACACACACACACACGCACGCACACATTCAGCCGTGTGATTTATGGCTCGCGCTGACAGTCCGCTGGACATCCCGGACCCTGCTAGAGACACTTCACTACATTATTTTTGCTGCCTCACACGTACCTACATAAAGACATCCCTACACATCATACAGTCGGACCTTCTAACTGTATATTTACATTGGTTTGTACACATAATATGATTATGTCTTCACGATCATTTTGATCCGTGTGCTACTTAAACGCGATTGCGTTAGAAATAAGACGCGTGTGTTATGGTATAAACTTGGTTACAAAGTAAAATTGGTTCAAAAGAAGACCCTGGGCCTACAAACAAGTTACATATCTTCAAACGCCAAGACCAACTACGTCTATCAGTCTTATTGATAAGTGTATTGTTATACTATCAGTAAGTAGCAAACACAAACCTCAATGCAGGCCAGTGTGGCGGGAAGCCGCGAGCTTCCGCCTCGCAGCGCAGCGCGGAGGAAGCCACCTAAACACTTCCTTCCACTGCAGAAACACGATCGGGAAGACCCCACCCCCTACGACCCCTGCACGACCCCCGGACCCCCTTAGGTAGGGGTACACTATGACCCCCGCAAGACGGGGCGCGGTGTGTACCGCCAGACACGCGTGACTCACACTTCCTGGAAAAGTTCTAGCATCCAGTACCAGCTAGTACAAAAGCAGTTATAGTGCGTACCTCACAGTGGACAGGCAAAGCTTTATTCTGATGAGTTTAAAGCTACTAAAAATGACCGCTATTGTATAGCTATACCTGCATTTTAGATGATATGCCGTGGTGGGCTTGCAGTTCTGTAAATGGATTTGTATGCACGGGGTGCAGGTTCGATCCTAGCACAAGCAAAGTACTAATTTAAATGTGACTTTCTCAAAAATATACGACCGTATTCTTTTTAGTGTTGTAGTTTTAGTAAGTAAATGCTTATACAAGTGTCGTAATGTTGTTGCAGATGCAGCGTCCGTGGAGATGAGCGTTGCGCCTGCGCCGCCGGCCCTCTGTCTCGCTCTGCCGCGCGCGCCTCTCCCTCGCCCCTACCCCGCCCCCCGCCGCCATGCCGCCCGTCTATAGGCTGGCCGCACCTTGGCCCCGCCCCTTGCCCCGCCCCGCGCGTCGCACGCGCACCCTGCTCTCCACGCTCCTATACTTCACCTTCCTTACAGGTAAGTCAAGTGTCACTTTACTCTCTTACCAATAAATTTCAAGTAACATAACTTATTGATTAAGCACCATACTACTGTTGCTTAACCTGGATTTTTGGGATCCAGTACCCTAAAAACGGAAGCCCATGACATGATAGTAATGCGTGTCGGGGTGTCACGAGCATGTTAACGCTAACTTGCTATCACAGACCATGTGATAGACGGACAGGCAGCTGTGCAAAATTCCATATATCCTCTTTGGTTACTCAAAATCATGACTTTCTGATAACACATCTCAAAACCAGTTTCTGTTTCTCATCCCTCGAGTGAACTGGTTTACATTTACGAGTAGTGATAGCGATGCGAGTTGCTCTCCGCGCGTCTCTAGGGACGTGTTACACTCACCGCTGCGGTTTACTTGCGGTTATGTTTCTAACGAATCAAAAATCCGTGTCACCCCCGACGTGTGTAGCCCCCGCACAGTAGGGCAGCTCCCCTTGCCCCCGCGCCCATATAAGCCGCGTTATCTCACCATCAAGTTAATGGAGAGATTTAATTACGAGAGCTTTACTCTAAACCTATGAGATGGAAGTCGCGCGCCTCTTTATTTATTGTTTGTACACGCACTCGGGGCGCGGCCGGGGCGGGGTGTGCAGGGGGGGGGGGCTCCGAAGCGCTTCGGTTTACTTTAGGACGGAGCCGGTCGCGGGGGCTTCCTGTAATGTATCCACTGAGCATTATCTCAACGTAGCGCTGTTACCGAGTTAGCTAAGACAATCAATGATAGACGATCATTTCTGTAATGGTAGTGATACTCTACAACCTGTCTTGTGATTTATAGTTTCCATTATGTAACTTTTAGTAAGATATCGCATCGCCCGCGCTTCTTCAAACGCTCTACAAAATGTCCGAATGTTGAAATGTTAATTCTCTACAAAATTAAAGCGTACGCCTCGTTGTTCTCTCAAAAGTAAACACTTTAGACTCTATAGTGTATCTTTAAGGCTATCTTTAGTTGAAATACTACTTAATGTTCATGCCAGTATAGACAATGCTGCCTCAAATGGCTCCCATTTCGACGCACCCTACAGTGGCTCTACTATCTGCGCATCGTTAAGCATGCAATAAATCAGTGTCGGACGTCCCGATGTGAGATTTCCCTCTCAGACAGTTATTTCGTCTTGTATAGATCCCACTTGTCACTAAACGATCTCCCCTAACACTCACACAGATGTAGGATCACGGTCACTACACTCGTACACATTCTGTGAGTGTCTGTAATCTACTGCACCGATGGTAAAAATCACTAATAACTTTTTTCTGTTCTTCTGCAAAAAATATTGGCAACAATTTTTTGGTTGTAAAAACTTAAACGCATTAAGGCGTATACATGCTGCTGTCTATTTAACTGTGTTTTACGTAAAAAGTGCTTGTATTTTTTTCATGTTTATTATCGTTTAAACTGCTGTTTCGCTCAAGGCGACTGCCGTCAACACATGAATAAAGGAATTACTTACCGTGCGATGTATAATTTACATTCTATGAACAAATGACTGTTCTCACAATGTTTGTTACTATCTATATCTAATAGTCAATTATTCATTATTTTTTTGGGTCTCTTGGTGGGATAACAACAACTCTTAAGGACTGCTGTAAATCGGCTTAGGATAGCCAATAATGACCAGTAGTAGGAATTAAAAAAGAAACATTAAAAAATAACTAAGGTGGTATTGCTAAGTACCACAGATTACCGAATTCCTCACTAATACACACAGTCTTTACCTATAAGTACGTACGTATATTAGTGTAATATCTCACCGCGTCGCATCGCTCAGGCCTCGAATGTGATCCATCGCTAACGAGCGCGGAATAAAGAGCCGCCATCGATCCCGAGATAACGGAGATACCGCGGAGGCTGAGCGGAACATTACGAACATTACCAACCGTGTGAGGCGGCCTAGTGGCTAATGATCGAGACAGTTAGCGCAGTTAGCCCGAGTGCAAGTTCGAAACAAGTGTGAATTTGAAACGGGCAGCTGATTGCATATGGGGTGTAAAAATCTATTTATGTCACAGATTAATTAGCTAATAAGAATTTATTTATTAGAAGAAGAAGTTTACTTTATTTATTTATTTATCAGAAAAGAAACATACGGCTTAAACAATTACATTTAATAAATTCAATTAAAATTATTATTCACTTAGTCTTAAACACGATCTAACAACCATATTATTTGAGCTATATTCATCTCTCAACTGTTTATTATTTTCGACATTTCATAGAATTTCTAAACAACGAAAAAATTATACATACTTTAAGACCGACGGCATGTTGTTATAATATTCTGTATTAAATCCACTAACAACACAGCGTAAGTCACGGGATGGTAGACAGGTAACAATTAACTCATACATAATTTGATATTATTTGCCGCAACCTACTGAATGAAACATCGCAACATTCACAACACAGGGGGCTGCCCGCAGCGGTGGGGGCTTGCAATTACATTTCCACGATGAATGACACACATTATGCGCTACGCAAGACTTATACTCGTGAACGGGTGCTGCTTGCGGTGGCTGGTCGGTCTGCTGACCTTGGCCTTAGTATCTACTTACAGTTTAATTTTATATTGGCTTAGATGCAGCGATCTCAAATTTTTGTTTGTTTGGCATGACACCTACACACTTATTTTTTTATTGTACTATATGATAATTTTGTAAACGGTATGACAGCGTGCTGCTGGGGAGTTTGTTGCGCCGTTTCTTCTCTCACAGCAAAAGCACTTAGGAAGCGGTGAAGGGTGATCGAAACCGGGTGCTGTCCAATGTAATCTGACCTTCAAAAAGTGCTACTAGTAGCCTAATTTGAATAAATGAATTTTGATTTTGATTTTGACTTCAGAACTCACTTTGCCGGTCACTACTCCATGTAGCACATTGTAGTTCGGACTCGTAGCTCTGTGATCGAACTTATGTGCTACGACTGTGATCGGCGTACTATGTTACCTAAGTGCATTGGCTTCTTTTCTTATTTATAGCGTACGCAGTTGCTACGAGCTTTGTAACATTCAGCTATCGTTACAAAGAAGTTGTGTTACCAAGATAATAAAATGTATGTACTTTTGTCTGTGTGGCTATTCGTAGCTTCCGTAGCATTATAGCTACGATCGCCACAATTGTTGCTAGGAATCATTCATGTGAAAGCTGTTTGATTTAATTATTTGTGAGCGGTTGAAACTCGCTGTAACGTAAAGATACAAATGAATGTTGAATAGAACGCTTTACGAGCAGTGAGAGCTATTCGCGGATAATCACTCGGAACGTTCGGTTTTGTTCGGTAATGGGCGCCGTCACCTCGCCACTCACCGACGCCGAGAACAATCCGTTAAAAAATGTTCTACCGTTCCCCTCTCCCCTGTCCCCCGAATTTCCTCCCCCTCCCCCCACACTCTCCCGGCGACTCCGCGGCGTCTTCCCGTAGCGGATACGGAAGGAAGCCGAATGAAAGAATTATTTTAAAAACGTTATTACTCCCCGGCTAATATATTCATAGGCTGCGGCTAAGAACGTAGCCGCGACCACAATAGACGTAAATAGCAGAAGATCAATTAAGAAGGTATAGGAGGATTACTGGCTCATAGGTTTTCTTTTACGGCTGTCTCAGTAGGTCTTACAAGTTTTTAAAACTTTCCAAACAGGGATATCTGTCATGTAGAGTTATTTTTTTCAAACTTTACGACTGGTATATGATTCTTCTGCATGTTCCTGGCGACTGGTCGGTCGCGGTAGAGCGCCGGACGCTCATCAATATTAATGCTGATTGTCGACAATTTGTTGATCGCCGCGTTTTCATTACAAACGGAAACTCTCTACCACCAGCGAGCACTCTACTTAGACATAAATGGAGTTACAACTACTAAGCTGTAATCTTTTCTATTTTCTGAATACTATTATGACAAGACAAGCAGATATACTTACAAGCTGATAAGATAACCAACGCATAACGGCTTGAGCTAGATAAGGCTATTATGATAACATAACGAATTGTGTATATCTTAGAACCAGATCACTCTTCTTCTAGTGAAGACTAATTCCTATTAGTCTTCCCGGCTCCTGCCAATAAGTATAATTCAGATAGGTACTTTCTTCTGTTCTAATATTTTAACGAAGAAAAGTTTGATTTTTGATGTTCCTTCACCAATATAAGGCTACATTATTTAAAGGATGGATATAATATACTATTTTATCACGCATAGAGCGGATATAGAAGCAGAGCAAAGAAATAAAATTAGTTCTGAAAAAACGATTATTTTATAAAATGGTGTTATTCCTCATCAAAATAAATAGCGGAACAAATAATTAGTTTGGAACTAAGTTGCCCTTTAGAGTTCACACTTTCAATTAATATCTCAGGAGATCACTGTTTTAAAATAACAGCAATACCGAGCCATTTCACGATTACTTTAAAACTTTTAAGCTGATTTGTAAAATCCTACTCTACATATAATATATCCTCATTACCAAGCGGATGAAGTTGCGAGCAACAGCTAGTATGATACATATATGATGGAACATTATGAAGCTGCCTTATCTGACACGAGAGGAGTTATCTCCATGTCTCTAGGGCACGATCACAGGGCAGTAGAGCCGAGCTCAGCGCGACGCGGCCCTGCGGCGAGGGCCGAGCGGGGACCAGCCGCGACCGGCCCTTCGGGAAACTTGTCCGTGTCACGTGTCATCAGATCGTTAGTTATTGTCGTGCGTGTGATTTAAAGATTGTCAACAAATCTTTTGATTTACCATTAAATAAATAGTTCAAACTTGATGAGAGCCTTATACCTCGTATTGGTAACTAATAATAATATTGTTATTTATAGTAGGTATTATGGTATTATAAAATGCATTGATGCGATACGAGGTTTACCCAGAAGTAGAGTACTGCTCGCATACTTGGACACTCGGGGTACATCAACGTTTCTTATACATGGGATCCCTCATCATCAGACCTCATATGTCTACTATACATCCACCAGTGGTCTCCGACACACAATTACCCCCCCTCTCCCCCCACGTCGCCTCGCTTGGCGAGTTACTAACATTGGCCGATGAGTCGGAACTCGTTTCGAACTCGATCCACAAAAACTGTTTCGTTAACAAAAATACAAGTTTAAATAAGTTCCCCATTGTTCGACGACTACTATTGTTTCACTGTTCTGTGAAAAAGGAGGCGGGGGGGGGGGCAAGCGGGAGGGAGGGTGTGGGGTAACTCCAGTAAAGCGACTAATCTTATTACAAGCGTGCTAACTACTTATTTTGACAGGCCGTCAATCAAGGACCGCCAGTCATATAGAGAGAAAGTGCAACTGCCTTGGCCTAACAGATACGTTACTTTTACAGCAAAGTCCAGACGGGTGATGCGGTCAACACTACTGTAAAACTAAAAGCTACTGTATCTTTTCTAATAGAATATAAGCTTGCGTATTGACTGTATTCCTATGAAATGTATAATCTGTAGTAAATCTAGATACTGCCGGGAATACCCATAACATGTATTCGGGTTGATAAATACTTTGAAACGAATATATCGTTTGAAAATAATGAATCCACTGCAGCACCGATATGTGAGCGCGTAGACACGGTATACGCGTGTGTGTATGTGTATGTGTGTGTGCATGTGTGCTAGCCGGCGCCAACATGCAGGCGCGACTCAGAAGGTTCACAGTATTCAGTCTTCTACCAGTATCTAACCCTATTTGAAACTGCACATCACATGCAAAAAGAGATTATTATTAGTACATTATATAATATGAAGCGGTATTTTCTTGGATAAAACGGTAGCCTATCTTTGAATCGCAGTCACATCAGTTTGTATAAACTTTGAAAAAAAATATTGCCAAAAAAAATTATATGATCTACATCGACACCTCTTCTGAAAACCGAGATTGCAGTGTATTTGATAATAACATAGTTAAACCATTTTTCGGAACACGCAATAAACGTGCAGTTGTATGGTCGACATGATATCGTAATCCAATACCCCGTGTGTAGTAGTCCTACCGCGTACCGCGTGCTCATTTGCTGGTAGGTATCGATCTCGGTGCGTCGCACACACACACACGCGCGCGCTGCAGTGTCGGGTGTCCGCCGAGCCGGCGTACTGCCAGCCATGTATGAACGGGATACCGACAAAAATAATTACTTATTTTAGTTTTGGAAAGATAGATGAATATTCTGGATAAAGCATTAGCAGTAATACAGGGATAAGAGTCACTTATAATAATAGTGATGTGTTTGTTAAAGCGAACTTTCAATTTTTATCGTGGTTGTTTTATGTCTAGTGATCCAGTTGGTATTCGTGTACGGTAACAGACACTTTTAGACTACAGACTATGTGACGTTTATAACCGTAAGCACCGTTTTTTGTTAATTCTAATTATTCTAAACTATTACTGGATGAGAAAAGACATGAGAAGACACCAAAGAACCTCGGTTACGTGGTATAATAATGTATATGAAAGTAATATTTTGGTCGCTAATAATACATTTATTAGTTTATATTGGATATCAAAGATATAGCATAGCGGGGTGAAAGAAAACCTTGATACATACGACTATACGAGGAAAATCAAATCTTTTGGTGATATGACATGTCATCAAAATACTTACACCTAAATACGTTTTGTTGATAAAATATCATAGGTTCTAATTATCTCTTTATTAAAGTTCTACTAAGGAGTGGGCGCCCACTTTATTTAATAAAACACGTTGTAAAATGTATCAAATATAAAATCTGACTAAAATTACAAAGCCTGTTTTACAAGGAAAGTTATCGTAAGAAATTACAATACATTGTGTTTTTCTCGAAAGTTCTGTAATTATGTAGCGACGCGAGGATGGTAATGTAATCAATGGGGATCAGGCGTGACGTCACGCGGAAGGGAAGGGGTAACATTAACGACTGACAGGACACGGAGCATAAAGAAAATAGGGGAAGTAACTATTGTTGCCTAATTTATTTAGTCGCGTTCTAATACTCACGTCTTCGTCTGATTCAATCGTCTTTAAAAAGAAATATGTCTCGTAAAATAAAAATGTATCTTTCAGTTAATTATCTCATTATCAACCGTCTCCCTCTTATAGTTACATGCACTTAACCTAAGTACCAATTCCTCCTACTTTCCTATTTTCGTTGTCGTCACATATTTGTTGCAAACTGGTTCACACGACGCGACAGTGTACTGAGGCGGAGTACACAAACATGTCGGTGTGACGCGGACATGTTTGTGTACTGTTCGTGTATCGAGAGCTACACGCTGTCAGTGACAGGGCAAGTGTAAACATGTTGCGAAAAGGTTACATTTAAACGTTGTTTACTTTTAAATTTACCTTTAAATAGCACGTTAAAGATGGCAGGTTATATTACAAAGATAATGCGTAATATTTGCATAAGTATACCAGGTTTTTAGTCCGAACATTAACACTGTTATAAAAAATAATATGTTTTTCTTCCCGACTTTAGTAGGCCATTAAACTAATGTATTATGAAAATGTGAAAATGTATCAAACGGCAGAATGACGAACAATAACGACAACTTCCTTCGTTAAACATTAACAATATGAAAATGTCTCGACTTAACTAAATGAACTGAGTATTTACGTGAGGGAGACTCTTCGTAGCACCGTAGCATCGTAGGCCGCTACAGCGCTACGAGATTGCTACGCGTCGTAAACTATATAATATGTCTCGTGTAGACTTTTGTCTTTATTCATATATTGTGGATGGCAGGAGTTATCTAACAATAACTAATTTCCTTGTTAGATCCTATTTATAAGGTAGACACTAAATGAGACATTGGTATGGTTCAGACGCCTTATAAAATATCGAGGCAAAATAATTGTCGTGATCGTTAAAATTTGTTTGGTGCTATAAATGTTTCTAAAGGGGTTTTGATATTATTTGATGAGAAGTTCGTCAATGATCGATCTCGTAAGTAACTGCCTCCATTATGTGGAGTATCGTCATTTCGAGTTAATTGACGGCTGGTTTTAATTAAGCAATGCTAATGAATCCATCGCTGTATTGACAGAGGTCGCCCCCCCCCCCTGACCTCCGCAAATATCATAATTTAGCATCTATTTCAAGAAATGTGGTGTCGAGGAATATTGTTGTTTATATAAATACATTGAAACTTTACAAAGTTAACTTTGAAGTTACTTAGTTAATATTTTATCTTAAAATATCCCGACCTCTATTGCGCTGGTATTTTGTGATAAACACATTCATTTGATTTTGGTTTAAAATTATTATTTTATTCTATTTAGTATTTAGCATTGGCTTACCCATTTGGCATTTATTTATTGCTTTTAAATACGTTTAAGTATTGTTTAAAAATATTAACTTTTAACCACATATATTTTTAGGGCGTGTCTGCCTCCAATAACCCTAACTCCTTATTCCTCTATATTGAGCCTGTTGAAATTACTTTTCACCACTTTAGCCGCGTGTCGGGTCCCAGTCCGAGTAGACGTGCAGAGCTGGCGGGGTCCAGAGGGGGGGGGGACATGTCGATCGAGATGGGAATTTTAATATCGTATTTGTATCGCAGAGATTTTCCCGCTGGCAGTGGCGCTGGGGATTAGTGGGGGATAGCCCCGCAAGGGACCGCCGGTAATGCTGATAATAACATCAGAGTGCAAGTTGTGTGTTACTCAGCAACAAACTTTTAAATAAGTGTGTTGTTTTTTAATACACTTGACGCGGGTGTGATTCCGCTTATAAATAACGTTTGTGTGATCCAAGAATGATTGTTCTGGGCCTGGGTGTCCTTATGCAAGTAACTTGAATGTTTTCGTAATTGACATGTAAATTTAAAGGTGGGTTTTGGTTACCCAGAAATTGATGACAATCGATAGTAATTAATCTTCATTTTAAGATTTCCGTCGCGAAATTGTAAAAATAACCCAGTCAATAGACACTAAACATAATGATCGAAGTTAGGTGACGATGGTACAAGAAATTGTCATTATTAACAGCTGTTTTATTTGCGAGTCCGATTCGCACTTGTCAGGTTTCTTGCGCCACAGTTCATCATTAGTCAAAATATCAACGATCTAGGAATAAGGGTCATTGCAGACAGACAAAACAGTGGCGTCTCAGAAACTATTTTTTCCTTTTAAAATGTATGGAGTAATATAATTCAGTACCGCCCACCCGTCACACGACGTCACACTGAGCGCGGGACAGCACGCCGCGTGTGACAGATGTGTTCAGCAGACGTCACGTGCTGCACCTCCCCGGACGTATCGCGTATCGATCAGCCGGCAGCGGTGGTGACGTACTCACCGCTGAAGAAAGCTGGTTGTTCACAATCTTATCTTAATGCAATATGATGCAAGATTTCTGTCTGAGCTAGTTAGGACTTTTAATTGACAGTTAGTAAAGTGACCGTATAAAATGTAGCTTTTTGTAAATGTTTCTTTTCCGTTATAAAATCCAGCTATTACTTTTAAGATGGTCCATTGCGGCACTATTATTTTGTTTTCTTTAAATTCCTGTATCCGTTTGTCCTGTTACCTATGTTTTGTAAATTAAAAGCGTATAAATTCAGTTATTCGTACAGAATCAAATCACTTACATCACGGAAACATCACTACTAACATATTCTCGGCGCAATCTCGAGTACTGGACGTCCGGGATGTCTGCTGACTAATAATAGCTCTTCCAACATCTATTTGAATCGGGCGCAGACAATGAGTCATGATAATGCTGCCCTACACTGAACAGGTTCGCTAGCTGCGCCCGTTCCGTCTTGTCTGACATCTGACAGTCACTTATGTCGAACAACTCAGGTAGCTTGCAACTAATATAGTGCAACTGATTTATTTACTTTGCTAAGTATTTCTGACACTATTTTATCTATACTGATATTATAACGGGATAAAATTTGTGAGTTTGTGACTTAAGAGGAGTGATCACTAGAGATCTAATAGAATCTGAAAGATCTTTAACCAATATGTTTGTAGAAGACACGGTTCATTTAGTACTACATATTAAGAGAGTTGTAGAACTAACATATTACAATGCAAAGCCCACTGTAAGAAACTCTTGACAGTTACTTACTGAGACAACCATATAAAAACTTCACCTCACCGCCTTCAACACGCTAAGTTTATAAGCAAACACAGTTCTAACAAGGGAACAGAGCATATTGTCTGAAGGCACATCAATAGCTTCCGCCGTTTAGTTTCGACACATTGTTCATGCACAGACACCGAGCTCGGCGCTCGCTAGTGTCGCGACACTCCAAACTCTGAGTACACTCGACACTTGGGGCGCCCTCCACTCGCCGAAGTGGTACCTTTTCATAACGCTAATTGTCGTGGCGCTTACTATATAGACACATGGAACATCAAAGTATTAGGAAGTGGTATTATACTGCCGCAGCACTAGGGTTGGAGAAAAGTAACTTTTCTGGAAAGCTAATGCTATTGAATGACTCAAATGTAGTGCAAGTTAAAGTCAATTAAATTAAATTGTCAAAAATTAATGTTAATCTTACTATTTGAAGTTTAGTGTTACTTTCAGACTACTTTCACTAGAGTTCCGTAGCCAAGTGTGGCCAGGGCTCCATTTTAATTCCTAACTGAAAGATGTGCACTATTTACAAAATATATGATGTGGCTGTGGCTGCGGCAGCAAAAAATAAAAAACGAACTTTTTTTTCCTGCCCAACTGTGTGCCCGACTTGCGCTTGACGAGTTTAATTTAATGCGATTTAAAATTGTTGAATCCCTCTGGACCCAGTGTCACAAAGTTACTTATCTTCCTTCTGATTCTATACTTTGTTTGTTTTCTGTCAAAAACGTAAAATATTAAACATAGCATCCAGTAGCTTGGGTTTTGACATACAAACACGACGGAAGAAGGGAAATGTACAATGGGGCTACGAAAAACAATGTTACTCTATTTAAGTGAGTCGAACTTCAAAACAAGGTTGATCGTGATCTCCTAATGCCGACACGAACTCGTAGCCTCAATACCACCTCCTACTACTCTCGTATGTTCCGTGACTCTCCACGTATCCATAGTTACCACGCCGCTGCTCGCCGGCTAGCGCTGCACATGCTACACATAGCTGACGTCACAGCGTCACAGCGGGTATTGTTTCGTGACGTCACATTCATCTCTCGCGACAGGGACACACCTTTGTTGCTCTTTCTGTCTGTCGACGATGGTCACGCCACAGCCAAGTGCAGAAGGTTAGGTGAATTAGTTTGAATCTAGGAGTTGAACGTTGACGAAGAAATAAAATTAACAAACTTTGAACGTATAATACGGCATCGACATAAGTTATTAAAGACATAGGAAATCCACAATCCTCCCTGATTGTGGATTTCCATAGGTTGAATAAGAGATCTAATATTCTGATGTCTTGACCATGTGCAAGCTTGTGTGTGATCAAAAAATGCCTCAAATTTAGAACAAGCTGAATCTGAGTCTCTTTATGTTGGATTGTTTTTTTGTGAATTTTCGCAAAACAAAGATTAATTTCTTACTTCTGAACACTTTACTTAAAGAAATAATAATATGAAATATTAATTCCATTACTACATCCTTTCATCTTAATATATTACCGTTGGTCATGGACCTTCTGTTTTCACCTATCCGACTTTACCACCTTAAGGTATGTGGGTAGAGGGGGGGAGGGGTGGGGAGAATAAGAGGTGATAATGAGCATGTTCGACAGAACGCGAGCAGCACGTGTGTGGCGTGCGCCGTACGGTGCGCGGGTAATGTGTGATGGAAAATGGATAACTACACTATTTACAGATAGGAATAAATTGTCTGTTGTGGAGATATTAAGTGAGCAGGTGATGTTTGAAGATGTAAACGGATGACCGAACTGTAATAATATAGCTAAATTTTAATTTATATGGGGTAGTGACTGAATTATTCTTTGACTATTTAATTTATTTTTTTATACACATAAATAATGTTCTATTATGTGGCAAATTGAAAGAGAAGATATGTGTAATAATTTGATAACGGATAAAATATGCATTTTTAAGAACTTTTCTATTTGTACCTTCCGGATCGGAGAACCAAACCCAAAACCAAAACTGATATACTTTGACTCATCTTCGGCGTTCCGTTTTACTTCACGTCACATATCCTATTCATTACTATTATGACACCTATTAGATACTCTCTCCCTGCACCGCCTCATTCAGCCACATCGCGCAGTGCCCAGGTGTTCATTCGCAGCCGTCACGTCACCGCGTCACGTTGCCCGCGCGACCTTCATTACGATGCCGATACAATCTGCACGGCGATGGCGTCGTATTGCAAACGTCACGCTGATCTGCTGAGATATTACGTTCAGTATTATGAAGCTGGTGGGGACTTTGTAACTTTTGGTTTCGTGCATCTGCTTTTTATGTACAAATGATGACTGATAATTCAATTTGATTTACCCATGTTTTTATAAACTCACTTTCTTGTTTGTTTGTTTGTCGTTACGGTTAAAATTTTGTAACTCAATTTTGAGGCACTTCCCGATAAGCTAGCAAGCTGAAGTTTTAGGGTTTCAAACCCGTTGAAAATGCAATTTACAAGTACAAAAACGGCTGGACTGATTTTGAAAAAAATTAATAGAGAGATATTTAAAAACGTGAGTATTTAGATATTTATTATTCTATAAATTTAAATAAGCGGTCGGTGGCTGAATCTCTCACTGGATAACAACAGACTAGGTCAAAACTAACTAAACAAAAACATTTATCAAATTGACCGAATCCGGTCGATTGCTCCACGAAATCGTAGATCCCGAACCACTAATGGATGCTGGTGAACTAAGAGTTATCTCTGTTGAGGTGAATAGTTCGTAATTCTTCCCTAGGTAAATCATAAATTTGTATTTAAGGAACTTGCTGCGCATACGGTCTGTCGAGATGGAGGCTTTTAATTCGTTTTGGAGTAGGTATATTTTCTGGTGTTTTTTAGCAACAAAATGTCCCGAAAAACTAGTTTACATAATTTCAGTTTAAACGTTGATCACTCAGTCTTCCCGTAGTACTCAAGTGGCAACCCGGAGTCGTTGCCCGCGGTGTCTCAGTAATTAGTTGTTTTGTGTGCGGGCTCTAATTGCGCGCCATTTGTAACTACCGGCCGGCGCGCATACGTCACGCCTGTCCCACTACCGCACTATGACCCCCCCCCCTCCCCCTCCCACTACTCCTCGCCGGGCACGTAAGACCTTTATATGAAAACAAGTGACTGTAGGCAGCTATTAATTTACAAGAACACTGAGAATAGGATGCGATAAAGTTAGAATTGCATCATTTGAGGTACCATCTTAATAAGAAATAATATATTTTATTTAATCAAAAGCAGTGTTTGAATAGTACTATCATGACAAGTATTCCCCATGCACAACATTATATTGGTGAGTTTTTTAAATGATCGAAGTATGTTTACAGGGGGTGTCGCGTGGCGCGCGCGTGTCGGTCGCGCGACACGGATTAATGTTCCTCATTAATATTGTGACACTACACACGGCGCTCTCCCGGGACGAGGCCGCGGTCAGAGAACTTCAAATTACTTATTAAAATACCGGATCGAGTCGCATTTGCAACACTGACGGTTACGTAAAAATAGGCTACAGGAAAATTTAAAAATAAAATAGTTGCCCATCAAAATGAACTTACCAAACGTAATGTACGTAAATATTTGTTAAGGCAACGATGCCTTCACAAATATTTATTTTTAAAGTATCAGTGAAAATAATGGTCTGGCACAATTAATGAGATGCAGTCTAGCACCAATGTGACGGGCAGATAGCGGAGCCTTAGTGATATTAGTGTTTTATTAGTGAATAGGTATATAGGATAATAGGATAATCATCGTTCAGAAGACAACACCACAATGTGTACTTGTATCGATGGCTTTGCTCTAATAATCCGCTGTGAAACGACCAACAAAATATACTGTTTAATAACTTGGTCTTCAGAACTCCGCTCCAATTACAGGAAGTTTACCGGGACTTGTTTGTAAACTCCTCCTTATAAATTACTTGATAATTTTCTTTTCTCGCCAACATTTTTTGTTGTTATAGCTGTAGGTAGTAGGTAGGTCGTAGGTAGGTCGCTAAGTGAGCGCCAGCCGGCGGGTCGCACGCATCGCCCGCGTCGCTCGGAAGGGTTCAACTTGTTACCCTCCCGACAACATGTTTGTGGACATATTTTCCGTGAAATATTTATGTGTTGGGAGTTCGCAAGTCGCGGCGGGCGAAGGTTCCCACGTTATGGTGATAAACACATAAGCTGATGTCTCTTTACGGCACATGTGCTTACTGTCAGATAGACTACATTACGCGGTCTTATGCTGAATGTAACTGCGCTTTAAATGTTTTGCGATGAATATGAGTAGCGTTTGGCTAACGGTATACTTGTTGTATTCAATAATGTGTTATTTGTTCAGGCTTCCCCTTCTCGCGCGGTTCCGAGTGGTCGAGCTCGGAGCGAGCCTCCCCGGCGCCGGCGGACGCGGCCGACGCGATCCGCGACGCGCCGCTCTACCCAGTGCTCTCCGACACGACCGACACGAACGATACGCCCGACACGACCGATGCGACCGACGCGACTATCACGCCCGCTGCGACCGACACTGAGGTCGAACCTGCCACTGGTTTAGAAACTCACGATGTGAGGACCAAACGCAGTAGCGGACAGGACTGGGAGCGGGCACCCAAGGTTGGTACACTATTAACTAGTAGCTATTGTTAATTTTCTAACTATCAATTCATGGTACATAATATATACGGAAATTTGTTATGACGAGATTGTAACTAGAGTTAATTTGAGTATTTGTAATATTAAGTATATTAGAGGATGAGCTTCGTGTACAACAATTTAAGTTAACCTATTTAATTTAAGAGCTCTGATAAATCTCCGCAGACAGCATTGTCATAACAAAGTATTTGAACCTTTGACATTCAACTATCTTAAAATACACACCACTTATGCCTCGAACATGTTGGTATTGTACACGATACAGGCGCGTCACCCGGCTCCACCCGTCTCGTGTAATTGCCTCATAAACTTCATTGTTAAATTAATCTTTCTCGGTTTAATTATGTGAAGCCTGTGTTTTTAAACTTAGATTAAGAGGCGTTCGCAATTTATACCCGTTGTGTTAAATTACTTTAATTAAATATGTACGCTGTTGGTAAACTTTTAATACTATTTTAAGCTGAAATTAATTAATAGGATTAAGTGAACTGGTTTGGAATTCAAAACAAATATTGAGATAATGGCGATCCTTATTAAAGCTGTGCAGTGCTCTCGTCGTGTTTACAGAAAATCCTATTGCTCAAATCACCCTCACGGGGAGTTTACTTGTATAATATGAAATAGTAATAAAAGCTGCAGGATATATGTGTATATATATATCCTTTGAAATAAGGTTGAAATATTTAGGTCGGTACCGTCGGTACGCTTGTACTAAACCGTGGCCTGAAAATACCATTTTACTACCAGTTTCAAAGTAATATTATTGTAGTAGTGAAAAAAAAGAAACCACCTCAATCCATGCTATCATACTTTAAAACTTCCTAAATCGTTATATGTCCTCTACAACTCTTACTCAACGGCATCTAGTCCTGAACTAAGCAAAGCTTGTATCATGACTACTACGAAACTGATTCAACATTTATACACTTTTCTAAATCAAAACATAGTTAAAATAAATTACTTGAAACGGAATAAGTAATCGTGAATATCACAAGTCTTCTTTTCTTCACACAAAAAAACATTCTTGGGTGGGAATGGAACCCAAGACCTCCCTTATAGCAACACCACTTGTCTAGCTAGACAGTCAAGTAGATTTGATTAGAGCCTATAATTAAATGAGGCTTGTATTCGTGTATTGTATAGACAAGCAGTGGCTCCCGTCGCGTGAAGACAGGCGACACGATCCTGAACATCCGCGGTGCGGTGCGCGACGCTATCGGAGACGCGGGCGCCGCGCCCGGGCCGCGCGCCTCCTCGCGCCTCGACACCTTCGTGATCCGACCCGCCGCGCAGCCACCGCGCAAGCCGCAGCAAGACCAGCCCGCGCCGCACCACACACAACAGGTACCTACCTACCACACAACAATACTGACACTTGCTACTGAACGGCAATCATAAGTCATTTATTCAAATTAGGCTACTAAGTAGCAGTTTTTGAAAGTCTGATTACATTGGGCAGCATCCAGTTTCGCCCACCCTTCACCGCTTCCTAAGTGCTTTTGCTGTGAGAGAAGAAACAGAGCAACAAACTTCCCAGCAATCAAGGAAAAACTGGTCTTGATTTGATGAGCAAAACGCGTGCTGTCCTATGTCCATGTGTTTTGTTATCCCAAAAGTGTCAATAAAAAGCTTGACTTTTAAGTGGCTGCTCCATAGCCGCCTACAGGAAAAGAACTATAGCAAATGCAAACAGCAGGAAAGAAACAATAGCAAGCGTCCAGATGACGCTATCTGTAGATCTGAATATATCACTTGAGATATCCCATCAAGTTGTCACAGAGAGTCAGTCACCAGCAGGCGGTGTGCTCCCCTCAGCCCGGTCCTCGTTAGCTTCAGTAAATAAATTCGGCTCGTTATTATGTAAGCTTGTTATTTTTCTTACAAACCGTCGCGGACTTCATTAGTACAAGTTATAACGTAATTACAATCTCGGCAGGTCTCGCCCCCCCTCCCGCCCCCCCCCCCCCGCCACAGGCGCACAGCTGCGCGGCTCGACTCTGATTGTCGTCTGTTTGACCATTTGTTATCATTTTAATTTTAACGTTGTTAGATATTTGACAATATTCCTCAGTCCCTTTCGGCAGTAACTTTTCGTTGGAATTTCGAATCTTATTAGAGAATTTTTAAGCAGTTGATTTCTTTGACTTCACTAATTGTCATCATAAAAAGTGCCAGCTGTTTATCTTCAGTTTTCCTTTGCCAACTGCTAGGAGCTAGGAAGTAGGCAGGTAAAGGCGGCAGAAAATGTTCCGAGTCCGGCAAAGTAGACTCACACTTACATTTTATAAATTACAGATAGAAAGAGCACTTCCCTTGATAGTCACTCAATATAACTTGTACTTGTTGCACTAGGTACCAAAATTCGAGCGCGAGCTTCTGGTGGAAGCGCACGCCCGCGCGCGCATCGAGTGTGACGTCAGCAACTCCAGCGACGTGCGGTGGTACAAGGACGGGGAGCCGCTGAGCCTGCGTGGCGGGGTCGCGGGGGGCGCGGGGGGCGAGGGCGTGTGGCGCGACGGTGGCGCCGTGGTGGTGGGGCGCGCCACGCGGGGTGACGCTGCCGCCTGGCGCTGCACGCACAACGACCACAACGGCAACACCGTGTCCGGGAAACCTATCAACCTGCTTATCTATGGTGAGTACTTGCGATCTTAGAACCTTCATAACCTTCACCACGAATATGATGCTTCTGACATAACTATGACCCACTTACTGGTGTAACCATCTATTTCTTCTATAGACTTTCTTTCCACGTCTTAACATCCTGAAAGCTTAAAATTTTGTCATCATATTGACCTGGACATTAAATGACGTCTTTGCCAAGGTCTCTTATTTTGGCTGCAACTTGCTGTACTTAAACTGAAATTGGGTCTACCATCGACTCGACAAGTATGAGGAGAAACCAAAAAATGTACCCATAAGGTGCTTATCGCTTGCTGTTTCAAAATACATGAGGGATATATTAGGTACTTATGAAAATAATCACGTCCAGACATTGTAGTTTATCAGCTGATATTTGCAGTAATCCTAAGCACACTGAAGGCGGTGAAACTTTTAAGATTAATGTTGTTAGTTTTGTTCGCGTCTGGAAACTTACTTCGGTCACATCTCATAATAAACTTGTGTTGAGTTTGCTCCTTCACAATGTAAGCGGTGGTATAATTGAGGCTAGTGTTACTAACATACTAAATAAGAAACTTGAAGACTATTGTGGAGTTTTACAAAACCGCTTTGCATCGCATACCTAGTGTCTTCAAATTCTAGCTTAAAAGACTTGCTGGTGGGACAGCCAAATTACTGTGATCATTGTCTATTGGAGTTTAGCAAGTTTTAGACATTCGAGTCTCTTGGTTCTTCTGCGTACAAATGAAGCTTTGGAACCGTGCAACTAGAGTCACCACTGTAACGTTTTAAAAGTACCCGGAAATCGGCCTCAAAATGAAAGTTATGTTTACGCATTTATATCTCCCCCCCCCCTCCATAGTGTGTAACATGTAGGTATTCGTGAGTTGAGTGTATGTGTGTTGGTGCAGAGCCGGTGCGGTCGGTGTACCTGGCGGTGGACGGGCGGCGGCTGGACGCGGGCAACACGTGGGTGCCGGTGCGCGACAAGACCGAGCTCGAGGTGCGCTGCGTGGCTGAAGGTAAACAACCAGTCTTTATAGATGATGGAGAGGTCCTGAACTTATACAGGTTCTGTTGCAGAAAAGGTACAGATAAGATGGTTGATTATAACAGGTGTTTGTAAATCATTTTGACTTGATCCGGACAAAATAAAATTAAGCTGTAGTTTTTTTGTCCTTTGGGCGACAGATTTAGGTAAAATATTTTGAAGGTTGTTACACTAATTGGATGTTGAAATTTTTAGATCCTGCTGTCGTTCAGAAATGTTCGTTTTAGTGGAACTTTTTGATAGCCTTTATTGATAAAAGTTCACATTGTTATGTATGTTTTACTACATGAGGTCCTGATGTTAGGTGGTGTGCCTCCACCGGAACTATCCTGGCGACTCCTGGCGCTGGAGCCGGCGCTCGACCACCGCCCTTACCTCCGCATACACCACACCAATTACTCCATCGGTAAGTCATATCATACCACAGAATAATATGAACCCAAAGGTTTTTAGATAATCCCCCCTCGAGAAGATGTGAAAGTCGTATTTTTGTGTTGAATTCCATATTTAAGCAGTAATCCGTGTACTGTATTGGAACAAGAAGACTTTTACTACTCGTAAGGAGGACTTTTATATCATTGTTGGGATAACCAGAAGGCGTATCGGTATCGCACGCGGTGGTGACGGCGGCTCGCGAGCTGCACAACGCCACGCTGCAGTGCGACGCGCGCCAGCGCACGCCCGCCAGCGTCGCGGGGCCCGCCGCGGCCCCCGCGCCCCCCGCGCCCCCCGCCAGCACCCCGCCCCCGCATCTCATGTCTGCCAAGCTGGAGATACACGTTACCTGTGAGTGCTATAACGAAAGTAACGGTTGAATTCTGAAATCTCTTCAAAATTTTAGGGAAATTACTTGGTTACTTTGGCTACCGGTAGTTGTGCAAAGGATACTTCTGTCTTCTTCTGAAACAGAAAGAATTTTCAGCCTTACCTAGCATTAATATAGAGCAAATTATTGAAGTGGCTTGATTGGATACAAATTTGGTTAATTTGGTATTACTTATAAAGCGTCTTAAATGTTTCATTACCATAACTATAGCTCGCAAGCCGACTCCAAGCACAGACACAGGCTTAAGATATAAGCAAATACATTTCACATGAGTCCAGTACCTACTCCATATATTATAAAAATATATGTAAATTGTGTTGAAAGTTCTGGCTACTCAAATATTAGCAGCGTATGATTATAGCAGCATCGTACACGGGCACGGGATCGCACCCGCGGGAGCGAGGCGCGCGGATACTCCATCATCCTAACATTTTACTGTTTACTAAGGCTTATGAATTAACATCTGTATCGTACTGTTTTAATCATCTGAGTAAAGTTAACTTTAGGTGGTATTTTGTATCAAGTGAATAGAAAACAAAAAAAGAACATATACGATTATAACTAGATGACGGTTACTAAATAACGTTGAGTTCCAAATTGGAATCAGATATTGGTAACCTGCCAGTGATTTTTTATCTTCTCCCAGCCCTACATATCTATCAGTAAATTCAGTCTGCCGAGGTCCTCTGCCAGATATAGACTTTCCTCAAGTTGCTTTTATGCCTATCATATACATAGAGAGCAAAAAAAGACCAAGAGAGGCTAGAAAGATTTACAAGAGCCGTTAAAAATACCTTTTGTAATTTCGTTCTTATTCGTAAATGTGCGTTTTTTCATCCAGTTTTGATGCTGACTGTTCTAGCTATGTATCCCCTTGACATATACTACCGCCGAAGGATTGTTGATGAGGGTGACTTGTGTTGTATTGACGTAGATCCTCCATCGTTCGTGATCTCTCGCTGGCCGGGGTTCGGCGTGGCGCTGGCGGCGGGCGGCGCGGCGGCGCTGCGCTGTGACGTCGACGCCAACCCGCCCGCGCGCGCCTGGTGGCTGCGTGACGATGCTAACCCTACCAGGTATGCATAGGTCAAAGGCTCCCTTTACTGTTACGCGATTTTCGTCACAAGTATGTCAAAATTTTCTTTACACATAAGATAAAGTGTCTATTAAAAGTAGTATCAATATTTTTGAACTTTGTCGAAAGGGTATTATATAACATACAACTTAAATGCGACTGGTTTCTTCCAAACAATGTAACATAGTCGCTAGAAGCGGCACGGACGAAGCTCGACGCGAATGAACGATGGGACAAAAGACAAAAGGTGGGTGACAACTGTCGCTCTGATTCTGTTTCCCGTGTCTTTGCCCGTCACCCTCCCCCCCTGTCCTGAGGTGCGGAGGGGGGTAGTGTGACCTTCACCGAGTGCTTCAAGGTCGCGTCACCCTGACAGCGGTCGCCGTGGCATCGTCCTCGTTACATATTTAGATCACTCTTTACCTTTGTTTCCATAAGTTTGTTACAAGTGTCGTAACTACTAAACTGTTGTTTAACTTTATTGTTTGTACACTTTATACAACCCATGTTATTTGTCCGTGACAAGTGTTTAAGTGCCCCTTTTCAGAGATTAATATTTAATTATGTTGATGCTATTAATCACAACTTGGAACTATCGGAAGGTACACAAAACTCTCAGCTAATTTAACTATGGAAAGTGGATTTCAATTGAAATGGTTATTCATTCTTAAGCTCGTTTTCCAAGATTAAGATTCTCCACGAAATTATATAGCGGTATTATTGTATCCGAGCACTAGCGAGCACCACCGGAGGCCGGAGGAGTCTAATATAAGTGACTTGTTTGCTGAGGTTAGCCGTTATCTATCGCGATGCTGGGTCCATTTTTAACCCTGGCAAGATCTCATGCACATTTTCCACTCCCCCTCAACCCCCCTTTTGTTGCTTTAATTATTCGTAGGTTTTGTGCGATATCACCATAGTACCACCTCGTATAATACGCGTGTGTCGTGGCCCAGCTCGCCGCCCCCGCTGGAGGCCGGCGACGAGGGCGCGCGCGGCTCAGCCACGCTCCGCTGGGGCGCCCTGCGCGCCGCGCACGCCGGCTGGTACCGGTGCCGCGCCACCTGGCTCGACACCGACTACTCCTCCATCGGGTACTACCTTAATGTTATGAGTGAGTATACAATGTTGTTTAGGCCGTCGCATATTTTCGTTTCTGATTTCTTGATAAATTTTGTGTATGATTCAAAGGACAAAAGCGAGGTTTTGGCAGAGATGATAATGTCTGAGGAGCGGATTTTACAAATTTTTATATCTTATTTTAGACGCTTTGGAAGTTAGATCCGGTAGATCATTCTTTTGGCGACTATTCAAAAGATACGACTACTTAAACATTTTTTTTGCGAACCATAAGCATACATAAACCATTTCGTTCGGTTATTGGTTGATAATCCAAAAGTAGTCATCCACGTTTATTTCGATACCAGAATGTATAAAAAATATTCCTAACATTACTTTATTTAAACTGAAACTCAAAAAGTTTCTAATATCCAAAGTGTATTATTCAATTAATGAGTTTCTAGAGGATAAAAATCTTGACTTATTCTAATAATTAACTGTGACATATGCATAAATATAAATCCTTTATTCTTTAATTGACTATAAGTGCTGACATAAATATTTTAATGAATGTATGACATGATTAAAACCTCGAGATAATTAAGTGATGTACCTACCTAGCTAAACTTGTAAGTAATTGAGTATTCAAAATAATTATTTTCTTCTCATTATGACATTGTACACCTCAAAGGTATGTTACAGCGATTCTATACATGTTTAATTCTAAGAACCATATTTTACCTGTGACAACAATAAATGAATTTGATTTGATTTGATTTGATTCGAATCTCAAGCTAGTTATAAAAAAATACAACTGTTTGTATTCATCGTGGTCATATGCCTTTGGAACAGCTCCGGAAGCTAACACGGAGCCGGCACCAGAGCCGGAGGCCGAGGCGGAGGAGCCGGACCACCAGAAGGTGGAGGTGCCGCTCGGCGGGAACGTACAGCTACACTGCCCGAAAGGTAAGCAGACAGTACTCATAGTTTTAATACACTGTCCACTGCTGAAAATAGAGGTCATCAAACAGCGATAGCTACGACAATCACGGTTTTAAGCAGCCCGAGATTTATGATAAAGTACGTCAAGAAATGTGTAATGTTTATACTGTATAGTACCTGTCATATTTTTCACTGGAAGTCGTTTAGGTATATAACTATTTTAGATTGTTCATGTGAGATACAAGCTCTCGGTAAGCACCGGTGAGTTGTGCCTGATTGATTGTGTTGGTGTGTGCAGGCAGCGTGGGATGCTGGTGGCGGCGCGTGGTGGGCAACTCCAGCGAGTCGTGGGCGCCCGCCGGCTCGCATCACGCACACGGCGTGTTGGGTACGTCACTGGTTCATGTTGGTGGTAGAGGAACAGCTGATGCTGTTGTAGTGGCCGCATATTTGAATGAGAGCATTTTCCCCCAGGCATAAAGGACGCGTTATACCAAGAAGGCGGCGAGTACCGGTGTGTGGGGGCGCGCGCGCCGGACCTCATGCGGCTCAGAGAGCTCAAGCGAGTCACGCTAAAAGTTACCGGTGAGTACACATTATAGCTAATAGGTCATTGTGTTAGAGTTCTTAGTGGTTCTAATATCATTTTTTTGCTCACTCGGCTGGCTCAGGACCACTAAATATTTGGTTTTGCTTCCGATTTGAGAGTACGCCTCTTTGCCCTTTATTTCAGTCTTTCTGTGTTCGGTAGCCATCAAAAACATATTTTCAAAGAACCAGACTTTTCTTTAAAAATCACCCTCGGTAAATAATATAAGTCGAGTAGCAGTTTGTGGCAGGGTGCAGTGTAGCCATGTGTGTGTAGGTGGCGCGACGGCGACAGCGCTGAGTGCGGAGCCGGCGGCGGGCGGGTGGCGGCTGGAGTGCGGCGCGTGCGGGCGCGGCGTGCGCGTGCGGTGGCTGCGCGCGGGGGGCGCGGGGGGCGTGGGGCTGGCGGGCGAGGGCGCGCTGGCACCCGACCTAGCGCAGCACTGCTGGCGCGCCGTGCTGCACGTGGCCGAGCCCGACGAGGTGTGGTGCGTGGCCGCGGCCGGCAGCTCGGGCGCGGTGGCCGTGTTCCCGCGCCGCGCCGCGCCCCCCTCGCCCGCGCCCGCCCGACACACGGTCCGCGCGCTGCACAACCACGCGCCCAACGCGCCCCCTACACTATCCACCGCGCTGCTGATGCTCGCGGCTACAACAATCGCAGTCCGCGCGTAGGACAAAGACTGAACGCAGCGTGATGGGAGAATCTCCACGAGTTTTCTTGTTCTGCAACTCTAATGGCATCGCCTTGCGTTACGCAAACCAAAAGTACAAATCAGTCGTAGAGCGTGAAATTGTCTTCAGTAGATTGCTTTCTGATATCATTGAATAGAAAGTTAGAGAAAGTTAAAGAGCAAAAACTTGGATCAGAACAGTTGCAGAACAAGAAATATGAAAAAAGTGTTGTCAAGCAAGTTTCTTCTGGATCTCATCATGATCAAGCTGGACATTACGTGTGGAGTGGTGTCGCGGACACAAGTGATGTGTAGTGGTGTGTGGTGTAAGTGGTGGTGGTACAAACTCAAGCATTCGCAGGAATGCGTTGTTACTCGTCCAAGACGAGCTGACTTGTAAGTCTATCTCCTACTCTAGTCTTCGTAGCTACCTTCTGTATGACGTGTCTATCGGTTACTCTAGCGTGTCTGTACTCGTGTGTATCTAGCGGCGCGCGGCCGCGCTCGCGTGACGTCACGCGCGCTCGCGGCCGCGCGCCCGAGGCCTAACCCTTGTATCCCCTTCGTTCTCTTCTCTCCAACTTCCTGTCCTCTTATTTTCTAACGTAATATAAACAGGAAACGAATGTGCCAAATTGTTGATATTTTAATATTAAAAAAATAGATTTTTCTTATATTGATTATTATAAATATATGGTCGATTATTACGTTTTGTTCGTATTTTATAAAGGAAAGTGAATAAATCGTGCAATGTGAACACCAAAAGATAAAGATATAATGTTAATGTTAAGTGAGAGTAAGCTCATGTGCTAGTTGTCAAGCAATACGAGGCGCGGAGCTGACGTCACGCGTGCCGCCGCCGGCCGAGTCAAGCTCAGCTCGCAGGAGCATTGCGCGCTGAGTGGGAGGAACGCCGAGTGCTCCTCGGTCGTGTGCAGCAATGTATAGCAATAAATATAAAAAGTGGTGGAAGCGGGCTGGGCGGTAACGTCAGCGCCGCGCCCGGGTCCAGGCTAGCAGATAACTATAATATATTTTATATAGATGTCAAATTCTTAAAGTATAATACGTATGTATCATAGCTTAAACTGAATCATGTAAATTTCGATGTCAATTTTAGTCGTCCGTTTAGATCGGACGTTTTTTGTATGGACAAGATACTAATAATATTTGCTACCACAATTTTTGCAACAATCTCGTAGAGTAAGGGGTTTTGATCAAATGTTCGAAGTTGGTATTGGTGTTGGTCTGTTGGGTTCGTTTCGTTTCTTCTGATACTCGACGCTGTCTCTATGTGTAGCCCGAATTATAAGGTGAGTATGTGTGTGTGAGACCTGCCGTCCACACACACGCACACACACTGTGTATAAGTTAGTCTGGTTGTTAAGATTGTGCTAGTGAGAGGCGCGGGCGCAGGCGCCGGCCGCGCGTCAGTCTGAGAGTTTATCCAGTAACCACTGTCGTTAGTTTGTTAGCCGTAGCGAGATGTATTTTTGTATGTCTGAGCGTTTATCGTCAATTGGACAATGAGTTTGGAAAAGATAATGTAATTCTAATTAATATATTGTGGCTTTGTTTGTATCTGGCGGGTGACCTACAAACACATCTACATCTTTATGAGCATCAATTATTTTGACGATTATTTGCGGAAAACCAACGAAAAATGTTTTAATTTGCGAGTATTTTTTCCGTGTTGATCTAATGATTCAGTGTACTCCAAACTTTTCAAAATATCTAACTCATCACTCTACTATTGTCTCCCGCCAGATATGAATGAAGCCAAAACAAAAAGTCGTTGTTTCGTTCGTACCTGGATGATGTTATAATGATCCGTCCATGCGGAATTCGATGTAGTTAGTTAAGGAGCTACGTAGAACCTCTGTGTCCCTTCTCCTGCCATTTCTGTCGTGTCTAGCTCGCTGGCTATCAACACAAATTCATGCACAGAAGGATTACACCTCACAATATCTCGACAGTCTTCTGTTTAGTCAGTTTGTTTCGTTTGACGACGCAGCTGTCTGTTGCTAGGTGTTCTCATGGGTGGTCCTTCTGTATGTGCTTGTTGTGTGGTATCATTCTGTAGGATGTCGTCTGTTGTCACTGTTTTGGAGTCTCTTGGTCCTTCGCACCCCTCTCTCTGTCCTCGTGGTGTATGTTGGCGGTCCTCCGGGCCCCGGTAGTTGTTTGGTTGTCATTTGTTTAGTTGTTCGCTCCGCGGCCCCCGCACCTCGTGCCCGCGCCCGCGCCGGCCGGACTGCGACGCGAGCGGACATTGTTCAATTAAACACATATTTCCATGACAAGATTAGCTATCAAATAGTTAATTTGGAAGACTGGTTGCACGTACGTTTACAAGACACTTACTATTAGCAATGATTTGCTACGGGCTATCTATATTGTTCGCTCGCGTCGCCCGTGTCGCCCGCTCCAGCCGGCGCGCTCGCGACACGCCTCTATTCGTACTTAGCGTCCATTCGATACTTCTGTGTCGCATCTCGGTGCCAACATAATTTAATAGATCATAATGATATATATTTACATTTTATTATATACATTGTATTGTTTACTTTGATATTGAATGTACAGAATCCATATATTCATCGCCATGTGTTTATGGAAATCGTATACCGGATAAAATAAACGATAAAATATACTGAGCGCTTTCATTTCATACTCCTGTTTTGAGTTTGCATCGATACGACATAGTCGGTGTGCATGTAATGTAATCTACACCTTATGACCAGGGGATATAGTTCGAATCAGCTTGCTGGGGTGGGGTTTTAATAAAATTAATTTCAGCGAGGGCACGCAAGAGTCAGTGATGCGAGTGATGGAGGCAGACTTCGGCCTACAGGACGCGTAGAGAACAATAAGTGCAGCTGGAGCAATGCTAATGTATGTACGAGTATTAGAAAATGAGTATAACCAAATTCAGAAGCATCTTTCCAATTAGGTTAAAGTACATACACAGTACATAGCTTTTAAAATATGTATCCGGAACTCTACGTAACCTCGCCATTGGTTCCTATTTGGAGCTGTTTGGTCCACCGAACAGGGCTGACCTGTTCGCCTCCGGCCGGTCTACCGGAAAGTATTGTTTTATTAAATTATTCACTTCACTACGCCGATGAAACAGCGTTTTAATCAAATTAGAATTTTCGGGGAACTAGGGTAGGTGGATTGAACATTTAATATTGATATTGATGGCGATTCAAAAGAATATCTAAAGAAAACATAGAAAATTGCGTAACTGACTTTAAGATTTTTAATCATATTATGTTTGGAAAAGGAATGTATATTAAACATTAAGTGGACTGCACGGGTAGTCGAGTGGTCGAGGTCACCACGAAAAACTCACTGTGCGTGACGTGTCGCAGGTTCGATCCCCGCATACAACAGCATGTGTGTGATCCACAAATACTTGTTCCGAGTCTGTGTCTTTGTGCGAACCCCTAGCGACACAAGGATTAAATTCCTCTGCGCGAGAATAGTTAAAAAATAGGATCAACAATAGGTACCTACTCTATAAAATGTTCATCGGATTATTTACGTCATACCGTATGATAATTACACAATTGTTTTTTTTTCTAGTGACACCTATGTGGAGCATTATAATTGCACAATTACTTGACAATTACTATTGATGCATGTGAAACTGTAATAAGTGCTTGTAATATTGGTCGGCGAAAACAAACCCACACAAAACAAATGAAAGCTAGTCACACTGCTCTGCTGTGAATGTGAGTTGTGTTGCTTGTCATATAGGTGTTGGTCACAGGTGGACACGTCGTAGACATCGTGATTACCGGCACCGGCGACGTGCCCCAACATCCCTCATGTTAATGGAGTTGTTCATTATGTTGCGACACACTTTTATTGCGTGTTTCACGTAATGTTCCCGTGTTATGTCACGAGGGATACACTGTATCTATGTAGGTTTGTAACGCCGACAGCCGAACATTCAGGGGTGCTTCCACCAAGCGTTGAAGAAACACTGTTGCAGTTGTGGAAGCAAGATGTGTTGTTGAGCAGTGTCACTCTCTGCAACTGATGTCTGTGTCTGATTTGGACAAAAGCGGGACCGGATGCGGGTCATCGGAACATTAACGATTTCCAGTTTTCCTCACAAAGAGCGTCAGGATCACGAAATAAGTCAGTTTTGTGATGCACATACGATGACAAGTTAGCATTTTAACATTGGTAATAACAGTACCTTTTTCATAATATCAAAAAAGGAAATCATTTAAAATCTGTCAGTTTAAAAACTTGATATTTAATAATCGACCTGATAGGACCCTATTTAACTCGGTATGCTTCGTACTACCGAAAAAGCGAAGGTTGGAAGGAAGGCGATTTGACAGTCACTAACACTTGTAAAAGTGTATCTTGCATAGAAGTAGTATTATAAGGAAGTGGAGAAGGGTGGGCCTATTGACATTCAAAATGAAACGCGGTATCTCATGTGGTTAAATGGATGTCATTTCAAGCAGACTTTCCCTCTAACAAATTAAGTGATACTTGTACATTATTCATAAGATTCGAGAGACGTTACATTAAAACATGTGTGAGTCATATTGTTGGGTCGCTACAATAATACCGTATTCCAACTGGGTCCCGGCCATCCAGTACGGTGCACGACACATACTATGTAATCGTTGCTGCTTAGCGATGCAACTCGCCTCTTATCTCCTCACAACTGCACTTTACGAGATTCATGTTCCGTTGCGCCATTTGTTCGGCGCTGACAATAGCGGGCGGGTAATAAAACGGCAATGTATGCTGAAGTTGGGTCGTTATCTGTCACAGTTTAAGTTGCCGTGATGCGCAGATTATATGACTTTGTAGCGGGACAACTACAAAAGTATCACTATGTACGTATAATGTCGATGTATTCTTAAGTTTCTTTTTATGTAGCAATATTATATCAGACTCTTCATATTTGTTAAGTTTTATAGAATACTAGCTGTTGCCCGCGATTTCGTCTGCGTGGTTAGAAGATATAAGTTATGACTTTTTCTTCGCTCCTTTTAGTCAGCGTGATGGTATATAGCCTAAAAGTTCCTGAGATTAGCTCTTCAGCTTTATATATAAGTAAAGATTACTAATGGGTTTGTGTGATTTCATTTCTTAAATATTAGGCAATCTTTATTCGTACATTCGTAGTTAGCTCTGCCTCTGTGCTTGCCTCTGTATAGTAATGTACACAGCCTACTGCCGACCGCATTGTGGATGTTGAGCTCTTTGTTAGGCAGCTAATTAAAAAGGAGAGCTGTTTGTGTCGAGACAAAGGCAAGCGCTTTAACAACACCAGTACTTACCGGCTGGTCCATAATCATTGATCTTTATGTACCTTAAGAAGGCCTATCTAGGTCGAGGGGTCTATCAGCCTCTCTTAGGGTCTAAATTCACACTGAATGATCAGCGTTTCTATATAACAAATAATTTTTAATTCTATTTACGTCATTGAAAAAATCACAGTTAATTGAAAGCAAAAAAAGGGCCTACTAGCGTCTAGCTGACGCCGAGCCTAGTCTCGTTGTGAAATACGTAATCAGATTTACTTAGTTGTCTATTTCAAGGACGCCGGATTCAGGTACTTTTGAAAAGTTAATTTTAATGACTCTAGTTGCGCGTTTCTAAATTACCATTTACAGGAACAATAACCGATATACACTGCGTAATTTCTTTGTCAGTTGTAGAAATAAAAGGTTTTTACCCTTTATATTAAGGACATAACTTGGTCAGTTATAAGCAAGGTACCAAAAAAAAATCTAGAGATTTTGCCAAATAGTTAAGTTAAAAAGTAATATTAAACAATTGCCTAGTTTTATAAGCTTAGAGCCAACTCCATAATACTATAGGTAATGAGTTAGCTACATGACGTCTTATTGAGTTGCAAGAGATTGCAATAGTTCTGCATACGTCGTATACGTTACGTACGCTGTGTACATCATGTACGCTACGTACACGAATATTGAAATCATCTCGTGTAGAACTGTGTCGTATATGCAAATAGTTTGAAACTCATTCGACTGTCAAATGGTATTGAGGTGCAGTGACTGAAGTGTGAGACGGATAGATATACTACCTGTCATGTTTAGGAAGTAGAGATACTGTTGGGTAAGATTTGGAGATTCGTAACACACATACAGACAAGGACAGATCTTCAAAACTGTGACGAAAATTATTTTTATAGGACTGAATTTTATAGCTATGCCATCCGCGCAGTTGAACAGCAGTTGTAATTATGAGTCCTTCAAGTGAAGGTAAAGAAGTCAAGAGACCTGCTCAGGGACAATCGTGGCTCTATCACGCTTATTACTAAGGTGGCAGTTTGAGAGTTTACTTCTATTTTTGTTACCAATTCACGCTCATATGGTTAGTAGAATAGGGTGTACATTTAGCTGATAGCTTTTGATTGACTTATTACCTTTCTTTTCCCAGCCATAAGAGACATCTGAGTGGGCAATAGGTAGACTTTCAATAAGTAGTAATAGCTACATCTAGACAGGCCGGCTACCTGTTTGCCTCGGCTTCGCGGGCGCCAAATGAAGTCACGCTCTACTTGCGGACACTCCACAGCTGTGGAGGAGGAGGGGAGAGGAGGGGATGCTCAGGTGAACCTGAGATAAATAATAACAAAATCTGTCTGTCAATCAATAATCTTGTAGTTATTTTTAATAGTGCTTGTTATAGACGTATGTTGTATTTCAAGTTTTAAAAGTGAGTTCGTAAGGAAGGCTAGTTCTACTTGCCGATACTTGATGCCAACATTTATGTGTTTCATAAAGCATACAGGTATGCAGCTTCGATGTAAATTTTACTATGTTTAGGTATCTTGCACTACTTAGTTTATGCATTATAATAGTTCTAAAGTATGAAAATTGGTCGTATTAGGTTATTAGTAAGGGTCAGTGACCGCATTGTAAGACCGTACGACGAGTATCTACTCAGATTATAACTGCAAAGAGTTAGTGAGTTTCAGCAAAAAAGTTTAGTATCGGAAGCGAAAATATAGTATTTATTTATTTATTCGATTGGGATCTCCAACAAAGAATACACCTTACAAGCTAGAAATAAAAAAATCACAAAACCACAATGACATAGTGTTTCTTCAGTTATAGGAGACCACATCATGCGTATTTAGATTAACAAGTAACAATGCAAAAGGAAAAAAAACAATAATAGAAAACATTAGAACACTGAAATTATGTAGTATGAACTCAAATTCTGTAGAAAAAAAAATGGAAATTAGAAATTAGAAATTAGAGAGAGTATCGTAAGTAAGAGAAATTAGTATCGTAGATCTAAGACTCAAAATATTATAGAAATATCACAATACTCTAGAATTACAGTTGCTAAGCACTTAAACACCGTAGATGCTTCAGTAAGATAAGTCCACTTAACTAAGAGTATACTAGAATACAGGTGTTAAATAACCTCCAAGTATTGCACCTTGCTCTTAATAAAGTACACTTAAACCGTTTCCAACAACTTATACAACGAAGCTCCGCTCATAATACGAGCTGTAATAAAGCTATTGAGAAACAAAGCGCCGTGATCCAGCTTATAATAAAGCTGCATAAAAAGTGCATCGTACATCACTAGGCGAGAAGGGGGTGTGAACGGGGAGAGGGGGGGGGGAGAACGAGTAGGGCTGTCAACATGACTTCAGTAAAACACATATTTTAAAATATTGTATTTTTCTTTTACTCGTAAAAGGAGGAGGTTTTCAATTCGGGATTCATGCATTTTCAAATTAAAAAATATATAATACGATTTAATCATTGCGATAAAATGAGACAGTTCTTAGAGTCATAAAATATAACAAACAGTCTTAATAACCTAAGCCACAGAGCTAATCGCAAAACTGTAAATTAGTTTCAATATAGTTTTTGTGTGGAGGTGACAACCCTACTGGCGGGTAGTGTAACGGAATATGAGGGCTGCGGCATGGGACGCGAGCACGCTGTACAGATTACATCTGCGGTAGGTGCTTGCGAGGTACCAGGAGAACATAGTTGAGTAAGGATATACGCTGACGACCACGTGAACGACATATGACATTATGATGATAAGATACAAGGAGTTATATTGCAACGAATGGTTTAACTGAGTGTTTATGGCTCAAGTGGGTAGGTTGCCTGCGGTACTACCAGGAGCACTATCATGCAATACATAATCACATTTAAATTGTAGATAAAGTGGAAATATGGACTTTCGATGTGTGACATATTGTAGTAAAGTTGTAAGCTTGTATTTATGAATTAATGTTTTTGACTACTGGCAGCCTGGTTTTGTTACTTTGTCAAACATAACATTGACTATTATAGAAAATCCGACAAGTCATCATTGGCCTAGCCTTTTCCCAACTATGTTGGGGTCGGCTACCAGTCCAACCGGTTTCAGCTAAGTACCAGTGTTTTACAAGGAGCGACTGCCTATCTGACCTCCTCAACCCAGTTACCTGGGCAACACGATACCCCTTGGTTAGACTGGCTGTCAGAATTTTTCAAGCTTTTGACTACCTGTAACGACTGTCAAAGATGTAGGAATAACAGCCGGGACCTACAATTTTACGTGCCTTCCGAAACACGGAGGAACTCGTTATGACAAAGATGGTCACCCATCTACGGACCAACCGCGTCAAGCATAGCTTAACCTGTGATCAAATCACTTATGCGGTTATAGCTTAGCCAAAATCCGACAAGTCCTATGAGAATTTATTTGGTGGAATTGTTTCATGTAGCTAGTGTCTTTTTACTGCTCACGTGGAACAAATTAGTTTTTTCATAACATCATTATTTACCGTAAAATACATTAAATGACGATAGGCGTTCTATTTTTGTTCAAAAGAGCTCCCTTTATCCTACAAGTAATAAAATACAGACATTGCTTCCTGGTGTTGCCATATTTCACTCGTTCGTATTTCGTCGGTTAACAGTTGGCGTTGAAGGGATTCAGATAAAACTTCCTGGATTAAGACGATTCTTTTTCACTGGAATAAAACTGAGAATATATATGGTTCTGTAGAAATTTAAATAGAATGCAGAGAAATTCCCGACTTCAACTTTAAAAACCGACTGCACGGATAGCTGAATGGTTTAGGTCACCACACCCAACCAACTTTGTGCGACTTGCTGCGGGTTCAATCCCCGCATAGCACAAGTATGGTTGCTCATATTCTGGTTGTCTTTGTGTATATGACTCGAATGATAAAATTAATAGTGCGAGGATTTCAAAAATAAACAAACAAAAGAACTTTGTGAACATTTAGTTACATGAAAATATACAACCACATACCGGGCTAAAGTTAAACTTAAAATATGGTTATTACTGCGCTTAGCAAAGGTCACCTCAAAAAAGCTTAAATAACGTGACACACATGAATGGCAAACATTTGCTGCCAACATATTTGCGCCAACGTTGGTGGTTTGCTAATACAGTCATATTACTTTCGTTTATTGCGTCGCACACACTTCGGATGCTGGAACGATGTCGTTACCTCGGGGCTCGCACTAATCCCCGTAAGAGATGCTGTAAGGTCATGGAACATTAAAGTAGAAGGAAGTGGCACTTCCGTGCGTGTCATTGTTATGAGATCATGATCAACTTACCCGAAAACATACCTGAGAAGTTGAGACATTAAAAACGAGTAATATTTTTTCCACGAAATCCAAGTCATTTATCTGTTAGTCATTATTTTTCCTAGGAAACTATGTTTACTTTTTTGTCATTTGAAATAAAAGGATTTACGAGAGCCGGCATGCGATAAATAGGTAAGTTTAATGAGAGTCGGTCCAATATTGTGTCACAGTACGTGTACTTCTAATCTCTCAGGGCATGCGCAAGAAATACTGCCTAGGTAAAGGATTTCTTATAGCCTAGTTTACAATTCAGCTAGTTGTAGAGGGTTGTCACTAGTTGTTGTAACTAACTAGATACGCACTTCCCTTTACTGTTCTATAATCTGTGTGTACGATAGTACAGGGTGGAGCGGGATGGCGGGCTACGCAACTATCCCGGGTAACGGCCGCCTATTACAAAGGACGTAAAAAGCGCAGCGAGACAGTTTTGATAGGGAGTTTGTCAGGGTGCCAGCGGGCTCCGGCGACCGGCGACCGGCCAGACATGTACCTAGCTTAGCTCGCTTGTATCTATCAGTTGGAGACAGAAATACGGTGTCCATACTGTCAGCATTTAGCACGCCTTAAATATTGTGATATAACAAGTCAATAGTTAAATTTATTGAAAAGGACTGTCATTTAAAAGAGAGATTTTAGAGTCATTCGTTTGTCGCTAATACTTCTGAAATAGTGACTTTTATGTTTTCCAGCGTACCCAAAGGTTTGTATGTAGTGGTCTTCTACAGGGTTTGACATTCTTCTCAAGGTTGTTTTTTTTTAATATTATATAATAGTAGGTGGTGTAGACTTTAGCATTGCATTACAGACTTCAGAGACCCTACCACCAGTTTTAAAATAATATGATTACTCCTGTGTAAGAGAGACGCCGCTTTACGCCGTGTAGAGTGCTATCTCACTTCTACAACTGCAACAATACTACTATAAGGCGTAGTGGTAGCCTCACAGGCTCGCACGCGTAGCCTCCGCTATAACCGTTAGCACAATGTGCTAAAATTATAAGAAACACTTTTGTTTCTCCCTGCATGCCTTAACGATTATGTTTCTTGCTTTCCAACTTATATAATTTCTGTAATAACATGCAAAATTAAACTTAAAAATATCCAAACGGTTAAACTTTGATCCGGAGAACAAACTTCATTACAATGTCTTACAATACTTATGTACCACAGAGCCAATAAAAACTTAGACAGCGCGGCAGAAGAATTGAGAACAAAAGTAAAATAAAAGTATATTTCCATTTGTTCGGACATCTAAGATGTTTTATTTCCAAGAATATTTCTGTGAAAGTTTTGCTTCTGGTTTTTATACAGCTCCGACATTCATCTAAATTACTTTTATACCAGCATCGGTCTACGAGAACAGATGACCTAGACCGCGTTACATTACATTATCATAGACAATTCATTAAAAGCACAAATACGTTATTTATGGATAAGTGATGGGACTTTGTCTTATAAGTTTAATTAAATGCATTTTTAGGTTACTGTACTCTAAGGGTGAAACCGAATACCTGTCACTAAAGACTCTGCTGTTTTTCTGTCTTCCAGGGTTTATCTCAAGAACTGTAATAGCTAGTGTTAAAACTTTCACAGGGGGTTCATTATGGCAAAAAGTATATGTAAATACGAAGTTTAGCATCGATAATTATCGGCATTGGACATAAAGTGATGTATTTTGCATATTTATTCAGCTTATTGGTACGTAACTAACCCTCAGTGTTAGTCTGACTCGCATTAAAAATATCTTTAATCAGAGTTAGCGTTCTGATAGATTTGGTGTGTCTATGGGCTCAGATTTTTCCGAAACAGTATTAACATTGCTAATAAATATTGGCATTACGAACAATCCTTACTGGTTTTATTGCGTGTTGTTTATGACACAGTCTTTTCTGAAGCTAGACAAGTTAAGGGGGGCAGTAAACAGGTCTGTCCGTGCCGCCAGCGCGACGGAGGTGAGCTGGCGCGCTGTCCGGCGCTGTACTCACACACAATGTAGGGTAACGTACTTATAACATATGTGACAAGCTCTTCGGCTGTTAGTTTTTATTGCAGAGATTTAGTGTGATCATGAGCACCTTATACAATACAGTCGTGCTTCAAAGTGAGAGAACGAAAGAAATGCATAAGTAAGGTTGAAGATTTCAGTTTAGTTTGGGGACCATTGTCAATAAATGTAATGAAAATTGTAATTTTTAAAACAATAAATTTTATTCTTATTTTTATTTGTTAGTCAAGCAAGGAATTATGTTCTTGGGTACTGAAGTTATCTTGCACAAAAACAATTTATTACCAGGAATAATATAATTTAACACTTCAAAAGTGTTTTTTTTACAAGTAACAGGTTTAATATAAATAGCTCGTATGTAAAATGAAAATTCTTTCGTTTCACAATCATAGAAATCACAAGCTCAAAGACTTCATGACTCAAAACAAGCTTTTGTGGATCACATAAGCGGTTGCCCTACGCGGGGATCGAACTCACGCCTCGTCGCGTGCATTGGCTAAGGCATATGCACCTATAGCACTCGGCAATTCGTGCTGTCACTCGTATTGACTCGTCTAGGGGGATAAAAACGGGAATAACCCAGGTAAAACCACAAGGTGCAGCTAGCTATACATATTAAATATCCCGATGCACTTGATTACTGCCCTACTAATATTGTAATGTGTTCGTGACTGGCGCCCGCGGGGACCACGGCGTACTTATTCAGTAGGACTGCATGCTGCAGGCTGCTATAGGCTATTGCTGGAAGTATGAGAGTTTTATATTATTATGTTATACTTTGTTTCTTAAAAAACGATTCCTACAGTAATTATTTTCAGCCTGGTCTCGCGAGGGTTTAAAAAAAAGCATTCAAGCCAAGTTAAAATTGCAATATGTAACCCGATTTTATCGAGGGTGCCAGCTACTTCCACATCCCTATCATCAGCTTCGTCGAAGTCGACTATTGCGAAAAAAATCGCTAAGTTTTAATGTAAAACTGCTGTTAATATCGTTTGCCGTGCATGCCGTATGTACTAGTAGGCACCATGATAGTGTCTTCTAATAATGTTCTATATTTTTTCATTCCCATAAACCTCTGACTATTATCAGTCGTTGTGTGTGGTGTTATCCTAGTGTGTCTCGTCTCGCAGGTCTTCGTGCAGTATAATAAAACATGTCGCCGTGTTTACTGCTGCTTAACTTTATACTGTGTTGTGTGAGCTGACGTGTCGTTAAAGCGGTGCCTGGCGCTGGCGATGTCATAAACTTGGAATAGGTGTCGGTAACTGTAGCTAGCTGTAGTTCACTTGCACACTGAGCCTTGTCTCCAACTTAGGCTTATATATTTTTTTAAGCATATATGTAGGTGTTACTGTAACATTATGGCTTCTTTACATTGTGTCAAATAATTAGTTTACAAATTGTTGTGTTCGGAATCTCCTTTTAGACAAATAATGCCTGTAGTAGAAGACTCCAGATTGTTTGTCTTTTTTGAAAGAATTCTTTTAACACAATGAAGCCTAAGTTTATTTAGTAAGCATGGTAGAAGCACAAACCTGCACACACACACCTGACACATAGCTTCATCTATTTTTTATCACAAAGACTTTCATCTGAAACTATCGGAGCAGTTCTCATTTTTCTAATAACAAGTCCCACGGAAACAGGTACTCTAGTTTGGTTTACCATGACCAGGTGGTTACCGATCATGGAAGCTTCTATCCCTACTAATATTATAAATGCGAAAGTAACTCTGTCTGTCTGTCTGTTACGCTTTCAAGTCTAAACCACTGAGCTGATTTAATGAAATTTGGTACAGAGATAGAGTTGACCTTGAGAAAGAACATAGGATAGTTTTTATCCCGGACTTTTGAAGAGTTCTCTTGGAAACGCGATATAACCGACATCGACGCGGGCGAAGCCGCGGTCGAAAAGGTAGTTACTTATATAAAAAAACCAATAGAAAACATGATTATAGAACATAAAAAAAGGTTTTATTTAAATCCTATCACAATTCCAAAATCATAAGAAAATTCTCAGCGGAAAAGCGCTCCTACGCTTTAACAAACATTTCTGAACCCAGGTGTAAATATTTCTCAACAAATAATATAAGTATTAAAACAAATAAACTGTTGCCGGTTATCTCCCGCCCCGTCCCTGTAACTCGAGACTCGACACGAACTTGGAGTAAGTTACGCAAATCCTTTGTCAACTCGCGCACTTGTAAGAAAACGCTAATTGGCAATTAGGATCACTTTACATGACGTATTCGTCGATATATGACAGGCAAGGGTTGGTACCTGACCTTATGCGACCCTTTTTCATTGCTCTTGATTTCTTGTTCAAGAGTTATCGGAGGTCGATGTGAATGAGTAAAATATGTTTTATATTTTCACGGATTTGTCGTGGTGGCCTTGTGTGTATGTATGTGCCTCTGATAGACGATGATGGAAAACAACGTTACCTGGTTTCCACATTGAGTTATCTCGAAACCCACTTTCACATGTTTTCTGTACACCACCCGAACTGATAAAGCGCTTTAAACTGTGTCCTTAACCGGTCGCTCTGGTGACCTATTCACTTCTATTTGATTTTGCAATACAAACCCACTAACATCTATCTTTAAACTGCCTTCCAACGTTCTCTTTTCGCCTAAAGGAGTACTTCCAAAGCATTCTCCACCTAAACGTAGTTCATTCTTCGATTAAGCCACCCCGACTAACTGTAGTCGTACTCTCGACAAGTTTCCGCAACTAGACGTTTGCGTCTCACTTGAATACAGTTTAATAACTCCCCTCGGGTTTTTGTGACGAGCACCATACATACATACACACAGGCTGACGGCCGGCCTACATTCACATGTGTGCACGTCCAGATTCATATTTCATACAATTTAATATATCTTAGAAAACTTCCTGGTACACATGTCGCTGTGGAGGTGACACAGAAGCACAAGTACGAGGTCAGCAGGTTAGTTTGTAAGCGATGTGTTTTGTGCTGTGATACGAACTTGGACTTGGTACTAACTGAAATATTTCGTAAAATAAAGACTAATTTTAAATGTCATGAAATTATTTGGATCTGTCTCCTATAAAATGTATTCTGTGCAATGAGTTTTGCTGTAGTTTGTTTGTTGAGTGATCATTTTTGCTCCTTGGGTGTTCATGTTAACTAGACCTTCTGTCAATACATTACACATACCCAATGTATGGATGGAATTCATCAACTGCCCGAGGGAGCGCGGGGCACAGGCGCGGGGTACGCCGGGGCCGGGGGAGGGGCACGGTTCAGAAGTTTTTGCCCCACGCACAGCAATATAAATCATCCGCCAGATGATATCTGAGGCGTTGAAAAACTTACGCCAACTTGTGAAAGTCGTGCTATTCAGCTCTGCTACACCCCCCCCTCCACCCCGCCAGCCAACCCGCACCCCGCATTGAAAGAACTTCGGGAATTAATTCAATTCTGTGTTAGATAAATATAAAGAGCGGAAAATCTGTATCGCATCTATAAGTAGCCATTAATAATGATAGGAACCAAGTTACCAGGAACCATAAAATCATTCACGAAGTACGTTGGAATAGATATTTGAAAACCATCACTTACATTTTCATTACCATAATTAATTTAAACGCTACTGCTTGCCTTGCTGGACCACTTTCTGTCGACCAAAGTTTGTTTGCGTCTAAAAGTTCAAATGTCAGTCCATTGAATTCGTCCTGTGAACTACTGTGGCTATGTAATCGTTCGTATATGTCTAATACGTTTACTTCTTGAATGCGTTATGTGAGCAATATGTTTACCTATCTGCTAAAAAGATTCGCATGGTATATCTTTGCTCTCGTCTCTTGCAATAAATGAAAGATTTGGGTATTTTAGACTCCAATATTTGTTGTTTGCCTTCACCGTTTGTTCCATACCAAAAAATCACATTAGTATCTATCTGAACTGGGTTCCAACTTGCACCTCGCGAATAAAAATCCATGCATCGGATCTTCAGATCACCACAACGATAAATAATAATCTGAACAATACTTGAAAATGAATTAACCTGTTAAACATCGTTTACAAATAAAGCAGTCCATTCATAGTTATATTGACTTCAACACAACATATCTCCTTGTAAAAAACATTCGTGTCACGTGGTGTCAGCTGATCCCGCGGCCGCAGTCGCGACTCAAGTAATGCATGGTTTATAGCCGCCTCATAGCGCCTCCTCTTGAATTGTGAAAGAGATCTCTTTAAACATATGTATTGGGATATCCTTGAGGTAAACCTAGCATAATGCAAATACTAATTAAATCATATTCTTCTTTAGGTTTAATAGACAAATGGTCTAGGTTCAAATCGAATCAACTGACACTACACAATGGAATGATTTGAACTCTCGGTCAGTGAACTCATTAGCTTAGTTGTTAAAGCGACATTTGCGTTGAATCAGGAGTGACATATATTTGCATTTAATTGCGAAAACACAAAAAAACCACGGTTTTCAAACAACTTAATCTTTAGATTTTACAAGTGTATATATACCTGCTAGCATAATATATGAGAAAAGTTCAATAGTCTTCGGAAGTGAGTATCCGTTATCCTCCAGTGTCTAGTCTCGCCGGCAGCGACTCTCCTGTTATTTATGATGGCAACAATGTGCGAACTACTTGTCTGGTCATAAAGTGGCTTTGAGAGCCGCCCCCCCCCCCAGTGACGTCACGCGGACTGCAAGGGGCGCACCAGCATCAAACCTGTTGACGTTTTTAAAGCGAGATGGCACGATACACAACGTAGCGCTTCCTCTCGCTTCCACAACATCGACAGCTTTGCTTCAGGAGGTGCGGCAGAGGCACAGGTCCCAGAGACACTTAAGATAAGTGCCTGCGGTTTATAGGGATACTGTCATAAAATATCCCTCCTGCATAAACTATGGGAACTGGCTTATGTTTGATGAAATATTAGTACCTTTCCAATAAGAAGAATGTTATTAAGGTCCGAATGAGAATGGAAATTATTATCATTAATGTACGGTTGGCAACGATAGCCGGAGAACAAAGTAATATTGCTGAAGATGTAGAAGAGAGACAGTATTCTATCTCGTACTATCTCGATTCCACAGACAATTATCCAAGTAAACTCAGATTCAAAACGTGACAAATGTGTTCGACTTCATATTGTTTCAGTAAATCTAATTGTATTTTGTTCAGGCAAGACGTTTTATAAATTATCTGAAAATATTAATGAACTTTTGTCACTGACTGTACCTACTTATTCAAATGTCTAATTTAGTTGAAATCGAAAAGTGACTCGTTATGATTTTGACAATCACGAAGAAATGAACTACGTGACGTCACAAGGAAAAAAAAACCTTTTAACGAACGTATTGTTATTGTTGTGACGGAGATATGTTTTGTATAGAGTTTTGCCATTAACTACTGATAAGGAAAAATGTAATAAAAAATATATTTATCTTCCTCAATCATGTGGTTATAATCAACAAATTTATTAAAGAGTGTGGTTATAAGATATGTTATTGTTTCTTTGTAACCTTTTCAGTATACCTCTATTGGGTAAATACCTTCAAATTCGACTCCACGCTGCTCTATGAACTTTAAACATTTCAATAAAAATAAAATTACTCTAAATTATTCCTGCGCTTTTCTACACCAATCGATGCGACGCTTTCTAAAACTTGTAAGGGAATAATTTCAAACCCGCTTTTGATAAATGTCCAAAAATCCCACGCATTTGCCGTGTGGGTGAAAACTCAGTCCGATCTGAAAATAATTGTTCCAATATTTTTTTGCAAACCTGTAATCCTCCGCATACTTGTACGGAACCCTCCTTGTTTTGAGTCTAACTTGCTCTTGGCAGGTTTTCTATTTACACAGAATAATCCGAAAATGTCAAATCAGCGTGGTTTAATATAGATAAACAAGTTCAACCCTTTGCGAAGTTATGCAAGGGTTGTACAACGTGATCTTTTTAATAGAGAGCCCTTTGACGAGTTGCGGAGAGCCCCCACAGCTAATGTCAGATTTATTATTGTATGTAAATCATGCCGTCCGGGGAATGAACCGACGATAAAAGTTTTAATGCACACTTATTCTCCGAATAAATCTACAGGACTATAGCTAAGAGTTGTTTTAACTACGTTTTAAAACATTTCCAACTCAGTTGTCTTAAATTTTTATTTTCGGTGATAATATTCACTAATCAGAATAAAGTAACTTATCTATATACCCAACGGGGCGTAGTATGTTGTACAACTTGGTCTGTAGTAGTACAACCTTAACATAAAAAAACTCTACCCTTAGTGTCAGTAACTCAATGTGTTATGTCAATGGAGCACATACAAAACACAAATAAGAACACTAGAATTAAAACAAGCTAGACTGACTCACACAACTGACATCACATTCCCAAGGCCAACACAGCAGCACGTCATCCACGCTGGTGACTAGAGCTCGCATCATATATCTGTATATTCAAGTTACATTGATCAGGAGACCCGATCTCCTTGTTATAAAGTTACATCATAAAATATTTTCATGAAATGTTAATTGTTCGTTAATAACGGTTCAATAAAAGGTCTCGACTAACAAACTGCTCTCAACAGCCCTGACCTTTGATCATTTGCGCGTTTATTCTCGAAACAAGCAACTTCGGAACAATGGCCAATATTTTAAGAAGTTGTTTTGTTATCTTTAATACGTTCTTTGTTCGTTTTCGGAGTTCTCTGAAACATGATGATTGTTAGGCTCACGGTTTACAAGTCCTTCACGTTTAACTGACTTTAAAAGAGCTTCTGAATTTAGTTGGTATGAGTTATTGTGTGTATATCGATGATGTCGAGATTTCTGATCAGATCTTCGTGTGTCTTATATGATTCGATGTGCAAATGTTTCCATTTGGGCCAAATAAATTAATATCATGATTTGTGTAAAATAAATTTTTTTAAGGCGGGGGAATCCTCATGCACACCCACTCCCTCGGGGGAGGAAATGGGTAGTGTCAGACTCTTACTGACTAAACCTGAACCGTTGTGCTACGTCATCCGCGTTTTTGTGTCGGTGTATGGCAATGCGTTGCAATCCTACATTCACTTGTGTACAATACCTAACTTGATACAGAGCCGATCAAAATCTTTGTTTATCTAGATTTTTTTAATATACAAAATCAAGTTTTCTGAATCTGCAAAATGCAATATACAAAATCAACAGAACATAATGAATTTTAAACAGCGATTGAGTCATCATTGAGGTTTAAATTTCAAAGTATCGAGTTTAATGAAAAATACTGCCAACGGGAACCGAACTCGCTCTGAATTATTAATGCGTTCTGTGAACTGAAACTCGTTGCCTACAGGTTGCCAATAACCTTTCTCAACCGTCTGTGACTGTACTGCGAAATTTAAAAGATAGTGGCCATAGTGGAAGCGAGATGTAGGAATACTGCACGTAGCGGTGTCTTGCTCTTATAACGGAAAACAATGTTTTGTTACTAGAGGCCTGTTACTATCGTATATAGTAATTCTGTTGCCGTTGTGGTGATGAGTGTGCTAGGATATATTGTGAACTACATATTATAACTGTATTATTGTAAAAAAAAGTATAGCTGTCATTTGTCTAAAATGAAATCCATAATTGAAACAAGCCTAGACACACTTGTGTTAAGGTTTTACTGACTGTACAGTTGGCTGGACAGTCAGCAAAACCTTAGCAATGGTGTTTCGATTTTTACACTTTGCCTACGGAACACAAAATTCAAGTTTCCAAATAACCAATGAATGACAAAGTTGCAGCACTAAATCACTTGGGAGTGTCGAATAAGTGATTAATAATCATGCTATAAAATGTACAACATTAACTATCATCGAATGTTCTGAGAAACGGTTTAATATTAGTAATATCTGACTGAAATTTCACGTCTAACTAAGGCAAAATAGACTGACCAATATAACAGATTAAGATCTTATGTCCCCTACTTTATGTGGAATAAGTGAATTTCAATTTGAACCTATGTTAGGCAGATCTTCAGGTGTGTTTTGTTTTTATCTCCAACTCCTCCCGTGCACTCTATAGGTACTCCTCATATGTCAATACTTCCTAAAGTTTTTGCCCCGGAACTAGGTCAGCGTGCACAATGTGAACACACAACATGTTGCTAATCTTAACAGATACAATGTCCTTTTGAAAAAGGCAATAAAAGAATATAACGGTTTTTGAACTTATATCTTTGTGGTCTAAATATGTGTAAGCTCTATATCAAATAAGATTAACAGTTAAATAAAACTCAATAATAATTAACATTAAGTAATATTAGTTTGATAAATGCGTGAACATAACTACTGCGTGTGGAATGAACGTAATTGTGTCCTCTTTCCTGGTTAAACTGCTGAACCGTTTTTGATAAAAAAGTATGTAATGATAGATTTCACTTTAAGGAAGAATACAGGCTTTTCGCTCCTATAAACGACATCAAATCCGAACTGGTGAGTTGATTACACTTAACGTTTTCTGTTTTCTACTTTTCCTATATTATAATTGGTTATTGTAATTAATATTGTAATATTTGTATTCGTTACTAACATATTGTGGGATAGTCGAGGAAAATTACCCGATTGTTTTAGTTTTGCCTTGTTTTTCTCGGGAATACCAACTGCGCAATATACAAACCGATTTAATTTACAATATTATTTCAATTTAAAAAATATATTTTGTAATATAATGTCATCGTATGGCAAGTTCAATGCTATGGAAGTGGTTAAGACCACCAATTATTTTCAAATATAGGTACTATGTTACTGACTGAAAGTTTTTCATAACTCTGTAATATTCAAAGCAAAACCCCTCAGATTCCCCCATGACTCTTCACTCAGCCTCCTTAGATAGCACAGGAACCCAACTCTCAAGGAACCTACCACCGTCACTTAATGTGAGACTTTATTAGTTGTGGAAAGGAGACAGAGCATTCATGTCATAGAGCGACGTCTCGCTCTCACAACTGCAACATTCCTACTCAAAACTCAGTGTAAGTCGCTAAGTAATTTGAGGAAGTAGTAGCAAATTAGTCAAAATGCAATTTTATCAAACATATTTATTAAGGTTACTATAATTTACTTAACTATAACAGTGGTTGTATCTCGGCAGTTCACAAAGTTCAGATGTTATTGTTGTCTCACTTGTAATCGTAGTTTATGTACGTGTACTCATCCTCCCTGAAAACGTATAATCTATTAGTTTTGTGACACTTCAGTCCCAAATACTGTTTTACCTTGCACAAAAGAACACGATTGTTATTGCCATCGCATGGGACAGAAAAAAATATATAAATAAATTGACGAAATGTTTACGCCCTTTTTTTAATAATTCATAACTATATTTTATTGTAACACAGTACTTAGACGATTATTTTGTACCTACAATTGTGCATCGAAACTATTTAAGTAGATATCTGTTTTTAACTATAGTGCATCAAAAACTAAGAGGTTTTAAAAACATAATCTAGACTCATAGTTGTCTCGATATTTTAAAATAACTTATTTAGGTGCAATAATTGAACAGGAACAATGAATTATAAGGCTACTCACGGTATTCTGTGATGCATACAGATGTACGCTCCAAAGTAGAAGACTCGACTAGACTGGTCGTTGCACCCAAATATACCCGGAATCATGGCCATCGGCGCGGCGTGAGCGAAGCCGAGGCACAATACTAGCACACAGAACAATATTATTACTTTATACATCGTGGACCACAGTTAAACATTAAATAATAAACTTCAAGGAAAATGTCAATACTTATATACTGGTGTGATGACTACGTAATAATGTATCATTCGCTATATTTGGAAAACGCGACTCTACATGGATAATCTAATATTATATTGAGTAGAATGAATATGAAAAGTCAGACATTATTAAAAAAAAAAAGTAAAGTACTTTTTACTATCTAGTCTCTGACACAGACCATTTTTGAACCTTCGACATAAAAAAGGAGGTCATGACTGTGTCTGTATGTTTATTTATTAATTTTTCTTTTAAGACGACTTCCGTACTAAGAAATTTAATCCTTGCATAGCGGGAGGTGTCACAAACATTCACGTGTCAAGCACAAAGACACGCAGACTCAGGACAAGCATTCGTGGATCACAAAGATGTTTGTCCTTGAGCCCGCAACACGACGCGCACTGTGCTCTCCGCTATCCATAGCTTTCAATTAGCTGTCACGATTCATGAGACGTCCGTAATCTAGTGACACAAGAATCATCAGACAAACGTAAGGACAGCAGAGCGTCAGTTATTAGAGTTCCGTTGTTACCCTGCAAACAAGGAAACTTTAAAAGAGGGACAAAATCACGGGCGACAGTTAGTTCTATTCGCAATGAGTCACCCATGTTGTAGATTATTTTAAAGTATGTCAATAATGTGAACGTACTGTCAGAGGTTAGTCATTTGTTTTATAATTATCTAGGAAGGAAGATCTACATAAGTGTGACGTTTTATTTAATACGTATATTACTGTATGTTCCTTATTTTAGTCATGTGTAAATATATTTATGACGGAGTAAATAAACTTGTAAGTTCATGTGTTATGCATTGATTACTGTATCTGTCATTATTATTTTTGATGCAGTGTGATGTGTTTAAAAATATTAAAATGATGATTTATTTCTTCTGTTACAGTACAGCTTGCCACGTGCATTGTTTGGTTACAGGTTAGGTTGAATTAGTTTTTGTTACGTCTTGTTACATATTTTTACGTAATAAAATGGTAATTTAATATTTAAAAGTTACACAAATGTATTCTAGCACCGGTAATTCAAAATAAATATTTTAATGGAATTAAAATCAAAGCCCTCGTAATTTAAGGCCAAGGCCAAGCCTCCTGAAGGCCTCTCCCGGTGGCCTGGCCTCTGTCGGGCCCAACTAATTGCCTCGTCCATCGCTGACTTTTATGCTAATTTGATTGGGGACGTCACTTCATGTGAAATATGTCCTTCATTTTGTTTCTCATTTCTGGTATATACAGGTTGTTCACAGAGTTATTTTTTTTAGGTTTCGAAAATATTGTAAAGGTGAACAGAAATCAAGGCAGCAGATTTCATTATTTTCATGAAAAGTTCATGAAAAACCTTTCCTTTACCTTAGGTGTGATTCAATGCTGTATCTTCTTTTATTACGCTAGATTCCATTAGGTTTCTGCAATAACAGAACTTATTATATTTCTACTCCTATATAACCAATCCAGAGAACTATATCCCGTCACAATGACCACGTTTCCGTATCTGCACAATTTTATGGGTCGTTAAAAGAACCAGTCGTCGTCACAACACCCTGTATAGCGCGGACTTTACGATGCCCGCCGTCGGCCGCCCCGAGCAGTTCCTATTACACTCTAATTACACTAACGCCGAATTAAATCAACGTAAAATGTTACGACTAATTCATTTACCTTCCAATTTTACTGAAAACCAGAAAACGATATTGTTGACTTTAATTAACTAGATTTTAAAGTGTTCTAGTTCTATACTAAGGCACGATGGCAACACCTAGTTCAATTATAATACGGCCTTAATGTGAGAACTAAATATGAAAATACTAAAACCTTTTTGAGAAATCTTAATTATTTGATACGAAGAAATCATTCTAAAATTGTTAATATTTATTTTGCAATTTTATACAAATTAAAGTCCTGTTTGTAGTTTTCATATTGCATTTTTTAAATTTGATTGCAAATAAATCCTTCCAATAATGCTTAATTTACATTTATAGGACTTTGGCTCATACAAACATTGAGGCATCCAATAAGTATAGAAACCGCTTGTCTGTTTGTTAGTCTCATGAATCATATTCCGTGTGTTTGCGAGCGACTTAATTAGAACCGCGGTTTTGTTGCAAAGAAATCGCGAAGTTCAGTCTATAGCGCGGTCTACTTTAGAGTGGCAATGATTTATGTTGAAAGTTTGTTAGATAATAAAAAACAATTGGTTGGTGTGAATTGTAAAGATTTATTTAATAGTTTAGATGCAAAAATAAAAGTATTAGCTTAACCTAATGACGGGGTTTCTGTGCTCTGGTAACTCTCAAAAATGTTTACCTTACAGATCCACTTTTTTTAATAGAACAGAAATTAATTGTTATTTGTTTTTTTATTCCTAGAGCAACAAGAGGAATTATTTAGTCAAGTTTTCGTAACTAACCGATTTTCTAAACTCGATTTGATTTAGCTAAACGTTATGTAATAATAAACCTCCGTAAGTACCAAAAATAAGTACCTCCTTACGCAGGGCAGACATCGTTGTGTTTCGATTTAGCCTAAACATTTGAGTATGAAATAGACAAGCACTAAACTATATTATAAAACCTCAAGTAATAATTTTAAGCAAACAATACATTATTTTGTCAATGTCAGATGCAAGCCCCACCAAAGATAAAATCTTAAAGATCAAAATCTGCCTAAGGTTTTTCAAGAGCACATCCTTTGGAATAGAAAGTACTTTGCTATCATACTAGAGTTCCCCACATACATACGCTCGGCAGACGCGGGCGTACGCAAGGACCGTACCTATTAGCCGCACTATCCCAAATTCAAGATGACTCCGAGTTTTACAAGAAAAAGGGAATGTAGAGTCCAAGATTGTCGAGATTAGGGAAGTAAACAGTGTGGGATTAATTGTGGGGATGGGTGGGGATACCACGCGGTCCTTCAGTCCTAATCCCGGCTTTGGGGCGCGCTCGTGTCGTGTTTAGGCCGAACTAAATTAAACTTACGTCTTTGTTCGCTGGAGTGGACAGTCTTTGTTCAGAGGTTTTGTGATTTGAGGCGATATTTCTTTTCTGTTGTGTTTTTACCCTTACTCAAGGGGTAGAAACGGGACTCTATTACTAAAACGCTCTGTTTCTATACCGTCCATCTCCCTGTATCTGTCTGTGGCTGTATCATTTGAAAATTCCGCAGATAATATATTTCTTTTTCCGCTAAGATAAAAACAAACATCAACCTTAAGTTCATTATTATGTTCATAAGTTTGATTAGTGTTTTTTTCTTTAGTTTAATTATACGGGACCCTAAATATTGGGAACTAGCTGTTGCCCGCGACTTCGTCCCCGTGGGTAGAAGATAATAATATAAGTTATGATTTATACCTGCTCTGTTTATTTCACATTTTCCATTGTATCTTCGCTCCTATTAGTCGCAGCGTGATGGTTTATAGCCTAAAGCCTTCCTCGATGAATGGTCTTTTCAACACAAAAAGATTTTTTCAATTTGGACCAAAAAAAAAACTCTTCAGCTTTATATATTAGTATAGATATAGATTTGACTCGCACGTGACCGGTTTTTGTTTTTCTTAGGATACTGACCTAATTTAAGTGAAACTTGAGTAAAAGAAAAGTAGGGCCTAGGAGGGCAGACCCTCGTTAGACATGTCTGAGATAGGTGACGGATTAGTTCGTTACTACAACCAGTAGTGCTGGAGGTAAAACTAATGATTAACTTAGTGAACGAGTCTGAGTACTAATCAAGATCCCTTCGCGTCTTGAAAACAAATGTTTAGGTTTTTGGGGATCTCTCTGAATTCAAACATCAGTTCAAGTACATATATAATTACAATTTTATTTGTTAACGATTTTGCTTCCGTATTCACTTCTGATGTAGATAGATAGATGTAGGTTCCAGTTTCAAAATGGCCTATGAGTAACTTTAGATCGTCATCTATTAGAAATTTTATCACACTTGGTAGAGTCGAGAAAAATCTACAAACATATTATTACAAACACAAACTTTCACTATTATAAGTGCGATCATTACATCAAACATTACGTAAATTATAAACTTTAATTTTACTACGACAGAAACACTAATAAAAACCTCAGTACCATTAACATAAATCTAAGTTTTAGTAATAAAACTACAGCTATCTAGAGACGCTGAGATCTGAGCGTCGCACGGACGAAGACATGACACTCCCGATCCGGCACCGTCCGGCCCGTGCCGGCTGCAAACCGGCCCGTATGGAAAGAAAGGTTCCATGTCTTATGGCTACCAATGAATTGCTATTCAAAACATCAAGACTTTTGTCGTCAGGTGTTTTCAAAATAGGTTTTGAAAATGAACTATATGTTGTAGAGATAGGATAGAGCTTGTGGTATTTTTATTTTTAATCTTTGTGTTGTATATTGATTGTTTTAGCTAAACTGCTATGAAAATTACGATGATTTCATTTCATCATCATCATCATCATCATCAGCCTATCGCAGTCCACTGTTGGACATAGGCCTCTCCAAGATTTCATTTATAAAATAAATTTCAAATGTCTACTACATAACAGTTTGTATTGTGATTCATTAAAGAAATTCTTAGCTATACGATTTAAAACAATTTAATACATTTTATCAAACCAAAACATTCCCGCACAAAAGACTAAAAACACACAAGCGCCACAAATAAATGTACCGTAATAACATCTTCCAATTAATGTATAATTGAACAAAACGTTTTCCTCGGTCTTCAGGAGATAAGGAAAACGTGTGACTGAACACAAACACAAGATAATTCGTCCATTATCACCGCAAAACGCTACGCATTGTCAGTCTGCGTTACTGCACGGACAGACAAATCGACATCATTATATAGATAGGAAATAACCACGGGAATAGCCAATAACTCTGTGAACCGTCCTCCTTCGCGGCTCAACAGTTTTCCAAATAAACTGTAGGATCTAAACGCTTATCCGTGAAGATAACGGGAACTGAAATATGAGTGGAAACACTTAATTTTTATATGTCGTGTCCCGAGGGCTCGCACTGATTTTACGACAACCCTTCACGATGACTCCATTTAGATTGTTTCGTTCAGTCATTAAGTTGATACCGCGGCGGCCGGGGGTTTAAAAAATGTAATGTTCCTCTCGGGAGCCGTGAGCCCGGCCCGTCGCACGCCCGCGTACAGAAGGACCAGAAATAAGATGTCTGCACAGAGAATATTATAAGATGTTATTGTGGAACAAAATGTTCGTAATACTTGTTAATATTATAAGGCTGTTGTGTTTGAATGTCTTTACCTTACTGCTGCAGTATTTATCCTTAAAACCTAGTTTCTGTTTTTACATTACTGTCGCTGTGGTTTTCACGTTCCGATATAAGTAAGTTTACGATTGGGTTGGGATTGGGGGGTTGGTCTCGCGGGACTGGTAAAATGTAATCAAACTACGGACATCCTATCGTATATCCTTGGGAACTATTATTTTGTAGAGATTGGGGCTTTCACTGACCGGGATACGATTTTCTCTCGAATTTCATTTAAAAACTGTACACGTTTATGTAATCAGATTTTTTCAATAGAACATTTTTCCCCTTGATTAGATTTTATGTTAATACGGCTTTTCTCAAAGAGCGTTTGGAGCAATAAGCACATTCCTGGAGCTACGGAGGTGGAACTAATCAGACAATACATGCATGAGGGATACATTCTGTGTTTAATTATTTTCAGTATTTACGGTTCGTTTGGGAACTTTAATAGGCCAAATAACTAACTAGTAAGCAAATAAATAAATTATATTTAAGGAAGGAAGCTCCCGTACAACTTCATTTTTACTTTTTTCAGTTGATATTCGTCTAACGACTACGATCTTTAACATGAGTATTGTATTGTTACAAGCTGCTTAATCTTAAATGTTTGTAACAACTGTATTAAACAGTATTATTAGGAAAATAACTTTGTATAAGTAATATTGTTGTTATTGAAGAGCCTATCACACGTGACCAATATATCAGAGATATTGTCCTATATAATACATTGTAAGCAAAGCTTCTTTGATAAAGTTGCTGAGAGTCCTGTAAGTGTCCTCCGAGCGATTTTTGCGGAGGGTGTGATGATAGTTTGATAAATGTCTCGAACAACTGTTAGGCTCGAGGGCTCTCGTTGCTCCCTCACTACTCTGTAGGGACGATGAATTTCTTTCTGTCCCTCTTGGTAGTTATTTTAGTTTCCTAGTCCTGTACACACGTTACGATCCCTACGCTTGTCAGCAGTTTTCTATTCTACTGTGATGTAATAATGTACGGGCTTTTAGACTGTTTTTTATCTCTAAATTGAAGTCAGATTATATTAATTGTATAGAACAAGTTGCTGGTCACACCCAATCAATAATTCCTCTATTTCCTTCTATCCGCTATAACATAATCTATTGGTCCTTCGGGTATAGTCGTATTTACACTAATTCTCAAAGGACCGCGATACTAAACTAACAGAGCATTTCACACTTGAAGCGATTCCTTATGTGTTTGTCAGTAGTTTATAAGTGGAGGGAACTAAATAAACATCCATTTGTTGGTCCTTCGAGACGAGGACATTTAAAGTCACATTAGCCAGTTGGGAGAGCATTGTCTGCGGCGTGTTGTGGTTACACTTCTCAAGTGTTATTATGACATGTTTGACACACTAACCTATTGCGTATAGAGTGTATGCTGTATGTTACAAAACTTAGTTGAGTATAAGCTGGTGTGGTTTATAATGATGACAAATTATAGATTTGCTGGAAAAAGTGTTACCGCAAAGTCTCGAGTAGTCTGCCGGAATTGTCTACTCATAAAATATACTAGTTTAGGTTGTCTGACTATAAAATGTCGATTATAATTAACATATTCAATACATATGACGTCCATACTAAGCAGTAATTACTAATAATTACACATAAAAGTAGTACTCGCGAGGTTTTCATGACCTCATACTAATGACAAATATATTGAATGCGTCGTTTCGTCTGTTATTGTGGAATCATCTTGTTTCAGTAGTATTACACATGCATTTGGTCATTGTTATTAGGTAGTAGGGACTCTCATTATAATTAGTCATTAGTGCACAGTAAATTATACAGAATCATCGCAATTAAATGACATTTGTCTTTTTTGCTAAAGAGCCTGTTTGGTTCTAATGTAAAAGAAAACTGACTGTAGAAGATTTATTTACAAAAATAAGATGCAGGTCAAGATCTATATATTAACATCAAGAAACATCAATGTAGTTACATGAAGAATTTTGTCGTTGGACCCTTAAAAATGTATTTGCAAATGTATGTATTGTAAGCTACAATTTTTGTATGAAGTTCTGTCTGCCTTCAAGTATTTGTACAGATTAGCATTGCTATATATGAATGCATGTTGCATATATAATATATAGAATGTATGCATGCATGCATATAAAAGTCCACTCTACGACTGTGGACATCTTTCCTCATGTAAACATCAAACTTTTCCCATAGAAATTCTATTATCACCATCACAAAGTATTATTTCAATTCTTTTTGGGACGAGTTGCCTCCGCGGCGTCTGTCCGCTTCCAGCCGTTCGTATTGCGCACGTGCTACATGGCTTTGAACTATAAGATTTTTAAAACTTATTTTGGACTTTCCAATGATTACAATATTTAAATTCCTGTGCACCTTTATTATATTAATAAACTCGACTAAAGTCTCCAGGAAGGAAGGAAGGAAAAATACGTCGAGACCGCTCACCAATCTCATGAACTGAAGTTGTCGAAATCAAAAGTTTTTACTTCAAATAAGCCGTTTTCCAGGCACTTTCAAAACGTTACAATGATGACTCTAAGCGCACGGCTTAGTTCATTCAGTCGCTGTCGAGAAGAATTATTCTAAAGTTCAAAAATATTAAACTAACATGTCACTTATTGGTAACACACAATATTTTACACAAATCAATGACCACTAAGGTCATACAATCATAACTAAACCTTACCCTACTTTACATAAAGTCTCTATTCATGTGCATTGAGCCTCTCTGGCCGCTACATGTGATTTCCTAATTAGCGTAATGAAGTGATTTATACGTGTTCGGGCTACCAGGCTCCCAGACATGTGTTAATAATGACAGCTGTTTAGGTTAATGACTCACTGCACTGCACTGTGTATGGAAATAAGAGTTAGATAAAAATGTGTGTGGTAAGTAGCTTGGTTATGTCGCGGAAATATATTCGTTTTCTAAATTTGGAATGCGATATTATGCTTATTTTTGTTTATTATAAAATTTAATGCCGTTTTGTGTCACTTTGTTTCTGGTTAAATTGATCAATATGATCGCTTTCACGTAGGTATTGGTCATGCGTAAATGGTAAGTCTATTGACAATGTAAAGTATAACTTCAAAGGAGTGTTTATGAGTGGGGTTTGTTGAGTTTTTCTTACAAATAACTAGGTAATTCATGTTTTGTCAGTAAGAGTCTGATACTACACGTCCTAAAAAGAGGTTTTGTAGAGTTAGAAACTTAGCTCTAGAAAAGATCTTTCATGTTTTATCGGTTCCAGCCACAACTTAAGTTCGATTATCTACCAAAACTTAATATCTGAATTGAACACATCCCCTTAATTTTTAAGGCCAGTTACAGAATAAAACTACGTGTTAATGGCCAAAACCAATCTACTGTATATAATATAACAATGACCGCACGATACGCGTCCCCGCCGCCACAGTCTGTCCCGCTAATCCTCTCGGACGATAGCTCCCCACTCCCCCCGCTCTTTGCGTATGTTATAATTTGCAACTGAAATACTTTGTATCTACTTATGATTAATTCACGCCACACATGCATTTGTGTTTTACTGACAAGTAAAGTATTTTATGAGTTTGTTCGTGTAAAATTTAAAGAACTTCAGGTAGATAATGGATACTTATTACTTACAACATTTTTGAAATAAATATTATGACACGGTAAAATATTTAATAATCTCATAATTAAACTCAACTAAACATCCAACCTAGCTTTATTCAAATATGCACAACAGACAACAAAAAATCATAACCTAATATTTCGGAAAGAAGGACCAATTTTTGCACCTGCGAGCTGCATAGCTGGCAAAATCACGTGCCGCGTACTAACGGCGGCGGGACGGCGGTGAGACGGGGGCGCGACGGAGGCGGGACGACGACGTGACGACGTGTCCACTTCCCCTTTGTCCCGCACACAATAGCTCGCGGTTTTACGACGTTCATTGTTACACTGCATACCTTTGACTCCGCTGTTAACTGGTCCACAGTTACTGTCGCCTTTTTAAGATATATCTCAGGTTATTTTTTGGTAACTTTATGTTCGGAAATAAAAGAAGTGCTTGCCTTTGTGTAGTTCCTTTGTACTTGATTTATTTTCTTCTGTTAACATGAAGTATTTTTAGAAAGTTATACTATGTGGTAGCGCAGATTTTATGGAATGCATCAAGTTAAAAAAAGTGAAAATCGTTTGTTTTCATTTGTTTTTAACAATTTCTAATATTATTTGTAACGGTCATTAAAGTTTGTTTATTGGAAAGCCGAAATAATTAATAAACTTGGTTTAGGATTAATAATAATAATATGAATCGTTGTAAACAGGAAAATTCTGATAAGTTTGTAATAATTGCAAATTGATATGAAGGACAATAATTAATTACTTCATAATTATTCATCACATTTATAGGCACTTAGAAAATAGTTTTGTTTTTGCTGTTATGCGGTTTTATGTTATCGTTAAAGTTGGTGCGCTAGGACGCATTCATTATATATAGAGTACTCACATATAAATAAGGATATTTTTGGTTTAACACTCTACACACAATAACATGGAGACAGTTTATATATGACAGATTCTCAGTTAACGTTTAAACTGTAATCTCTCAATCACAAGAAAATGAGAGGAAAAGTTCATGATTTTTCTAAATTATCATTATCTGACCAGTTGCAGCTTCCCAAACTAAATGTTTTTATTTAAAGTAAGCTTAAAAACGTCGTTTTACAGACACGCCTGTCTGCGTAGACCTATAGCCACATACACTATATCCTCGTATATAGTTGTCAAGTTGTCCTCAAAGTGAAACATTTTCTGTGTAGCTGGCAAACTTGAAGCCGATCTATCAATCACATTACATAACGTAGTGCCTATGTGCAGCGGGTCAAGGTCACGCCGTATACAATAGTGATGGACTACAGTAGGTCCGGCCGAGATTAATGGTCCAAACATCTGCGGTACGTCTGTTTGGAAGGACAAGTCCGAATACAAAACAGATTTATGAAATAGATAAGTATAAAATAGGTAGAGAAGTAGAATGATTCAGTTTGACTTGCTACAATCTACTTCTGTACCAAATTTCATTTAAATCCGTTCAGCAGTTTTGGGGTAACAAAAACTCACTTTAAATAGAAAAAAATATGTTTATCCAGTCAAAACAAAATAAAGACAAATGGAGCAAAGGAAATCGATTGATTTTATCGTTTATAACTCGGTCTAGTAGCTCTCGTAAATGAGATTGTTCGGTAATATAGGTAAAATAATTTCTAAATGTACTTATAAATATAATGTTTATCCTCCTTATAAATATGATTTCATTTCTCGTTTCCCTATTTACGCAAATGAATAAGTTCATATTTACCTCAACATCACATAAAAACCAGCCAAGTTTGGGTCAGACTTTCACACAACGAGTTCCTTATCATTATCCTTAAATGCGGTAAAAATATGTATTAGAAAGCCTCCTTCCTTTTTTTCATTCGTCTTCTGTGAATTTGAACTGTCTAACTATCACGGTCCATTAGATATAGCCTGGCGACAGACAGACGGAGTCTTAGTAATAGGCTTCCATTTTACCCTTTAGCTACGAAACCCTTAAAAGCAAATAAACGAAATTAATAAAACATAAACGCTTTATGATTTAATTTTAATACTTTGATTTGAGCAAACAGTTTCGATAAATAAAACGTTGTTTACAGAAGCTGTTATTAAATGCGCGTAACATCGTGTGTGCGAGTCAATATGACGAGTATTTATTAATACGTCAAACAATTATGTGAGACCATACATGTGTGTTATATGTGTGTATGTTGAGACGTACAAAGGAAAAGTTTTGCTTGATCGGGAATGTGTTGTAACGTTATTTATTAGTTAGAGAAACCTCTTTGTGCTTGAAAAATGTTTTGTACTTTTTGTGAGTGAATAACTATTGGGGTCGATGTAGAGTTATATTTGGTTAATTGATTGTTTCTTCAATAGTATGGTTAGTAATGCTGCTACCTGCTCTGTTAGTTTCGCCCTAGATCATGTATTAGAAACCTACCTGCTGTCCTGATACGCCTGGCGTACCTATATGGCTAGCGCTGTGGGTTAAGTCGGAGGAGCCTGCCTACTGCTGAATTACGCCTGAAACAGATGTCAGATAACTTGTATCCTGGCTTCCTTTTCAGGCAAACACGCTAAATGAATTATAATACGAAGTGGGTTAGCCTTAAATAAGCAGTCATCAATTAAAATGACCAAGATTTAGCTTGTCTAGTCACTTGAATTCGACCTTCGGAACAGGATCTAACCCTCATTGAATCGCTCGTATGTCATGAGAAGCTAAAACCCCAGAACTTGTAAAAAAAATAAACCATTCTCTCCTTAACACCTTAACCAATTCTACGACTGCTTCCAAGTTCTCTGGTCTTAAGAGAAGGATCATGGATGCTCTGCTCTTTAACGTTCCTTTGTGTAATTTTCTATTTTCCCCTTGAATAGCTACAATCAGGATGTTTTTGCGTCGTCTGCAACTATCGCGGACGCACGCCCTCCGCTCGCTGAGCGTGACGTGACTAATTCGTATAGAGCACACCCTCATACACATAATAGACAATTAAATGTTTTGGAGACAGTTGAGTAAGGCTAACATTGTTTAGGATACAAAAACATCCGATATCAAAAGTAGAATAACTTAGTGTTTAGTTGCAGTTTGACAAATTTTGTTATCCACTATTTTAGTAATTTTCAAAGTTTTGATTATTTTTATTTTAGTATTTGAATTGTCGGTTCCTAAACTGGATATATAAAGGTAACTGAAGCTTCCATTTTATGCTTTGTAAATTTCATTTTAAATTGTGTTTGACATATGGGATAGTAGTCTTTTCATTTTCTAAATTTCTCTCACTTCAAAGCAAACAGCCGTAAAAAAAGAACATTCTAATAAAAATCCCCAACATTAAACATTTTCAAAACATTTAAAATCACTAGCATTCAGTTTAAAGGTCAGTTTTCCCCGACAGCGGCCCAAAGGTTATCGTTGTACATTGTTAATAACAAACAGAACCGAACAAGTAATGGACGTTAACACAAGTTAATTACATAAAGCAGGCTGCCGCTAATTGGATTAACTTTATTGAATAATTAATGTTTCGTAAAACAAACACAACTTGTTTTATATTCGTCGTTGGCATCACGTATTATGTTAAACACTGATTTTAATGAGTGCTTTGTAATTACCCCTTTACACGATTACAAAAGTTTTATCCGGAGATTTGGTTTATTTAGTTTGACTTTTGAACCTTTTCGAATTAAAGCTGTGTGTTTATGAATATGATTTGTTTTCTTTTTCATTACGATTTTGACAACAAACTGATTGTAATATGAACTTGATTTTCTTTTGCTCTTGAAATCCGACATATATTTTAGTGCGATTTAAGACCGCTTTAGATAACAATCTTGGCTACTAATTATTACTTTACAAGAAAAAGATATTTGACGTAACTAGCCAGTTCAATGATCACACCAATAGGCTATCAACATAACACAACACCGACTAACTTGACATAATACTTGAGAAAAGAAAAGAAAACGTCGGAATAAGCGGAATTATTAAGCTATTTGCGACCCCGCTGGGTCAAAATACCGAAGGTTAGTTCAAAATTACGTGACACCATTGTTAAAGCGAACGCAATTCCAATCATAGGACCGGAGACTTTTCCTCAATTGGACCTTAGGACCAAAAATATTAGCAGCGTTCGTGTAACAGGAATCGAGCTTGTTATCGCCACCCAATAACGCTGTGTCCTTCAAAACGGAAGCGATGTGGGGAGCGGAGAAAATTGGACGAGTATTGTGTTGTATTAGATGATACAGCACTTATGGTAACTGGAAGGAATACATGTTGAACGGGACTTGCTCTACCCGGTAGTACACTATTGTTTTTTTTTAAGATTGTACTTTACGACAGCAATTTTACAACAACAGGTCTAGAAGAACATTTGCGTAACTAAGGACCAAATCGTAAAACAGTTTGAAATGGTAGGTGATGCTACTTATATTAAAATATATAACTACTTGAAAATAATAAACCTAAATGGACTATAAAATTACAGATGCTGGATTACGTCTAAGCTACGACCACCCTCCCTACTAAAGCCTGCATGTTAACGTCCTTATTTCCCAAAACGACTGCACTATAATTGCTATAATTTCCACATTTGCAGCAAAATGCGAGAATAACGCCGCTAGCTAGCAGTATTCAGAAATAGGGATGCGATAACATCGACACTAGCACAGCACTAGTGCTGCGTGGTACAACACTAGCTGCAGATTGGCTCAGTTATTGTTTGGAGAGCGACACGCGACTCGTTACGTGATTTTATTGGACGATGCAACTTGCCGAGTGGACTGTTTTGTGTTAGAAACGTAGAGCTGGTATAAATGCTGGCTGCGGTGAAATAATGTCCTTAAATAGAATGCTGAGGTATATTTATAAGCGGTTAAGGAACACGAGAAAAACATTTATTTGTAACTGTTTTAGTATCCGTATACAAATTCAAAAAAGTAACGTGCCTGCTTGTCTGTCTGCCTCCAGGCTGTGTCTCACAAAACATTACAGAAAGACGGTTAACTAAACTGGACTTTGGTGGGTGACCGTTATTTCAAGAAAACTTGACATCTATAATTCCACCTATTTCAAAAATAAGACTCACACACACTTGTAATTTTAATATGATCTGCATACCAAATATTCCATAATAATTAGCAGAGTATATAATATTGAAAATTACCGGTGTATACGAAGCCTTTGATAAACTCATAACTCTAACTCTAACTTCTAAACATAACCACCCAATATGACATGATATACCTAAATATTGCTTTGCACCATTTACTGATACAATATATTATTCATCTCTCTGCAGCAGTGATATAAACGTGCCATTTGCCATGTCATAAAAATCTTTTCTTCCAATTTTATTTACCACAAACGTGACTATTTCTGAGTAAATATATTCGCAAAACTGCATTTAATGTTCACTGGTTAACGAGTCCTTAGATATTCCCATTTTATCTTTTGTCTCTTACATTCTCTCATATATTACATGACAACAGATGACTACTATTTATATTACTGTATTGCTTTTAGATCATTTTATGGTTCTTCTAACATAAAACTAGTGAAAAAAAAATCAGTTATAAAAAATAATATATATAATCAAAACCAAAAGTTTTTATTTCAAATAAGCCGTTTTCCAGGCACTTTTAAAATACTTAGTGGTGACTCTAGTTGTACAGTGCCAAAGTGTCAATCTTATGGAGAAGAACCGGGAAGGAACTCCATAAGTTACTCTTTTAAATCAAACACTTTAACCAAAGCCATAACGACAGAAAACATTGATCACAAATACAAAGCAATTACCCCATCGAACCTCCGCCGCTCTACCACTACATCCTGTATAAAGTATATATTTATATAATTACCTTTATACGTGTAGTTCATTAACCAAATGACTTAATAGTCCCCACGAGCTGTTCAGCGGCCATTTGTAATAACAGAGCACCCGAGGGAGCGAACCAGTTAAATAATATATAATACTAGCTTTTGACCACGGTTTTCACTGAAAATTCAGTAAAAAAAAAATATTTTTTGATGCTCTCCAATTAGTTTTAATGACAGCTTTCGACGAAAAAACATAAAATCAATAATATATATTGAATTATTAAATAAAATCACTCAGTTATTAATAAATATGACCTACCTATAAATGTCTAGACAACTTGTGGTGAATATAACTAAATACCAATATTTTCCTTTAAGCGTAATATATCAAAAATGGAATGTAATTTAATAGTCATCATAATATTAACATCGGTTATAAAAAGATGTGGTTGTGATGTTAGTCCTTAGTGCCATTGCTACTGCGAGATCCAACGTAATATTTATTTCATCCTGTGTAAATTTTTTTCTCGCATGTCATCGCTGGACATTTGCTATCTTCTTTCAAATGCCCAAAATAAAATTTTAAGATTCATAGGGATTCATAATTCAATTCACAATCATCATCCGCCTATGTTGGGAAAAGACTGAGATCTGACTTAGTCAACCCAGTCGACTGGACAACACGATACCCCTTAGTTAGACTGGTTGTCAGACTTTCACCGTTCACAATATATGAAAACAGTAACACAATACTAATATATAACAAAACTGTGTCAAATCTTCCATGTACTTAACCCATTGCAACTGCAACTCGAAGTGTTCCACAAAAGTTCCCGATGTCTTCCAACGCGACTGCACAACTTGACAGACAAACTTCTCTTTGAGTTGCGGTTATTTTGTTGCCGAGACTTGAACATGACAATGCAACAAACCGCTCGACAGATATACTTTTTATACTCAATACAAGAGATGAGTTTTGCCCTTATAAATAAACAGTGGCAATGTGTACTTACACGGCTTTATTTTGTGTAATTTGTCACAAAAATTAAAACTTCAATAATAAGCCATCACTGTCAATCGCACGTACAACAACGCCGCGACTATCTATACCAAAGGCTCTCTTATTTTTTCCAAACATTACTTCTAATCCACCGAATAACAGGTTTTACAAAATACCTTTTTGTACTTAATGTACTGAAAAAAGTAACGGCTTATCTGGTTATATGCGATAAATTATGACGAATGTAAAAGGAAAGAAATGTTCTTCCTAATCTGGTCCTTATTCTTTCTTAAAACGAATCGTATTCAATTATTCAGAGCAGAAGGACCGCGTCTTAATACGATTACTTACTGAACTATAACAATGAACATAGTTGGTTAAGTGTAATGTTCGATCCCGCAGTTAGTTGTAACTGACCTAGTTGAACCCAGTCCGTCTCGCAGTTATCCATTAACTAGGCGTTAACTGCGGCTTTACTCGTCGCATTAAATATTACGGCCGTTGATTTGGCTCCGTTATTATTTGTTTACTGACAATTAATTGGAACTGCGCTCACTAACGGACAACAATGACACATATTCTAACGTAATATTATTATAGCCTGCATATATTGTATGGTTTTAATGTGTAAAATGAACTGAATAACGGAAATATAATTCTACGTTCAAAGGACACAGTATGTTTCGCGCAACATTAGTAATTATTTCATTGAATATTTGTATTCGCTTATTATTCGCGCAGACCAATAGACCAGCCATAATAAATCAAAGATATTTATTTAGCAATAGTTTAGCAACCTCGCCCCGGCTCGAACAGTCACGCTGGAGAACAACTTATAAAGAAGTATTTTAATATATTTCTGCAGTCTCTAGTCTGTGAGAACTGGAGTTGGCAATAAATTTTATTAGTCTTGTCTCCGGACGGTCAAAAAGATTCTCTTTCTCGTTGAAATTAAATTTTCAAGCAAACCCTAACATTACTGCGATATTCATTTTAAATAGAATATATTATGCTAAAGGATGAACTGGATTCTCCAATAAAAACTTTCTCCGAACAAAAAGACCAATAAAGAAAGTTAGTCCTTATGGCTGTAATTTTTACAAGCGTTGCAATTGTGGCCACATGCAATTGTTTTTCAGAAGGTTCGTGAGAGGTTAATCACATTTAACCAATAATCACTTCATTTTCGTCGGGAAAGCCAAAAAAATATTAATTTCAGACGTTTATTTAAAATTGGGTTAATTTTAAATAAACGTTTGCGGATTCCTATGAATCTTTCTTACGACTATTTAAAGTTATAAATGCAGAAGCATGTATATTTTGTAATTTACATATCTTTAAAAATATAACATCTGAGAGACTTAAACCATTGGACCTTCTCAACTAATCCCCATTCGAAGCGACGTATAAAATTAATCAAATTCCATTTCTCGCTCGACACTATAATAATAGTAATTGTGCTCTTGTTAATTGCGGCGCGCAGCAATGTACGAGGTACAATTAAACAGGCTCGCTCACGTGAGCCAATTAGCGAAACTCCAACCAATTATCGTGTTATAAACGTATTATAAAATGGTGTAATTTTAAATGATAGTTTTGGTAAATTCGGGCATTTTGGTCTTTAAGGATTAGGTCCTTTTAGGGCTCAAGGACCAACTGTAGTGTGGTTTAAAGTTGGAAGTAGTTTAAAGGGTCAATATGTAGGTAATGATAGTGGCGGGCTTATCCTTTCCTTGATTGTTAGATAGTTTAAAATGGGTTTAATTAGTGATAACTGTAGGTTCTATTTGATTTCACGTCTTTTTTCCTTGGCGGAAATAGTAATACTGGAAGTATTGTAATTTTCAGATGAATGCGAGGTTTTCTAACATATAACTATGCTTAACAAGGTGTATAAGTCTGTGACATTAAGCTAAGCTATTAGTCTTATCTAATACTTATACGAAAGTAGACTTCTTTATTTCCTTTTTTTAAACAGGTCCAGCTGTAAGGAATTTACTCCTTGTTTCAACCACTCAGCTAACGGCGCTGTCAAAAATCAGCTGTTTGAAAATTATTGACCAGCTCTTTGCTACGGAAAAAAATGATATTATTTTACCTCTTACAAATTTGGCAATACACCTGAATGATTAACAGGAAGTTCAGCAGTAATACAGCCTTCCGGGCGTCCACATTGATACCGGTACAACTCCCGGGCGACGGAAAACTCTAATTGAGTTTTGTTTGCTACAAAATTGACGGTAACGACCTTTGATTTACATTCAACCGTGGTATGAAATTAAGTAATAAAACAGATAGAAATAACATTTATTGTGTACTAAACATGAATTAAAATACTGTTACGTAAGCTAGAAACCCTCTACGGTTCATTTTGAAACGCTCCCTAACTTCGTTTTACAAGGGTGAACACAAACCCCTATAATTCTTTAAAATATTAAACTTATAAAAGCTTGATGAAAAGCACTTTCACAACGGAACGCTCTTGCTACGAAACGCTTATTTGAACAAGGGGATTATGCGGCGTTAGCGTAGCGCGTGGTACAGCGTAGCAGTGTAGCCGCGTATCCGCGTAGCAGAGTGTAGCCGAGCGTAGCAAATAACGTATGAATGTCTTCCACTCCCGTTACCATTATGCGATAAAGTGAATTTCAAGTAAAAACAAATGAAATTAAATCGTTTTCCTGTACAAGGCAGCGCGGGGAGTAATCACCGGCTTCCTGCGCAACGCTATTTGAGGTTAATTTGAAAGAACGAGGAAAAGCATTGTTCGTTTTTTGTTTTTGAATTATTTTAACAAAACCCAGAGAAGCGAACGCTTGGATGTGGGCCACGATAAATGACACGTGGAGTAATTCCATGTTATTTTAATTCAAATTTATTTCCATTGAATTTCAGTGAAGCCTTTTACCTTTCGCGGAATGAAGACGATCTGCATGTGTACTATACTCGTACTTTTGTGTTTGTATGTATGTATGGAAAAATAAATCATTTTGTAAATTATCATTTGCTCATAATGAAATTACGTCTTTATAGGTCTCCAAGGTCTACTACTGTAGTCGCCATTACGTCAGGGATAATGACTTTTTCAAAAGCCTTACAAAATATCCTTAAAGTCTAGACTAGTCTCTACACTATCATCTAAGATCATGTAGAAGTTTTAGGCAACTCTTACATAAATGCTAATTCAAATGTAAATGAAGTTAAATATAAAGGTGTGTGCCGACCGCGGCAGTGAGTGCCCTGGATAAAGGTACGCGACCACTAAACCGGTGACGGAGATCTCATAACACAATTATTTGCTTTTGGTTTGTAATTTATTAAAATAACATTTATTTCAAATTGTTTGGTACTTTGCTGTAACAGATAAACGTTGTGTCTATGTTTGTGGGACATGAAAGTGATATTATTATTTGTAGTTACGTAATCCGGCGATATACTTTTATGTGTAAATTATTTTTATAGGGGTAGTGAAAGCTTAATTGTTTTCAATTCGTAAAGGTCTTTTTTATGTGATGTCTGTTCCCATCGTTTGGGGCTAACTGTCTTGGTACATAACTGTATTTTTTTAATTGTTTCTTTTCCATCTATCCAGCTAATTACTAATCCGAGGAGGCTCTAGTTACTATGGTAAGATATTCTCGTAAAGTATATAAGATATGTATGTAAGAATATTTTAAAGGTATTTTAGTGTAGAATTATAAAGAACGGAAAATATTAATATTCTCGTTACAATATTGTACCACAACATGTGTTATAAAAGTGAGTATTTTCAGTATTTTCAGCAATAAATCAATGAAAGCTGGAACATGAACTGCACCGCCTTTGATATGACTGATTGAGAAGCAACAAAGCCGCCGATTGATTGTCACCCCCCCCCCCCGTTGCGCCCCCCTCGCACCGCCACACATACCCCGCACATCATGTTACATGTGTCGCTACAGTACAGGTATGATGCAGAAGGTTCGCTCGGATTGGTGAACGAAAATATTAGATAATTTCGTTATTGTGAAATATATTTTTGTTATTTCGAATGCGTCACAACAAGTATGCGTCTTTCTGGTGTTACTTATAGTAAGGAATTTAGGTAATTAAGTACTTGTAGACATTTTGCTTATCTTAAACTATTGTGAGACTGATTAATTATTAAATGATGCAACGGTTTACTCACGCATATTTATCGGGATAGCCCGACTAGTTTCGGACGCAACCGGAGTCCTTATTCATGACCTGATATGCTGAAATAGCTTGAGCCGTGTTAATAACCGTTTTTTTTTTTGTAAACATGTTCTGTTTATTTTAGTGGTCCTTCTGTCAACAATTCTTTGTGACTTTAGGATCACAACAGATACATAAAAACCGCAGCAAGTTTGATTGCACAAAGCGGGGAACACACACGCAAACATACACACATACACAGTAGATATATGAGGCGATATTACAATATATTCCTAAAAGTTGGAATTTTTACGGCTTTAATAAAACGTAGAGAACAGAGTGAGTTTCCTAGTCGTTTGTGAATATGTATTAATAAATATTTTTATTGTGACAAATGCTCTGTTGTTGTGTACCATAAATCTGTTTATATAGTCCAAGTAGTCTCTTGTTTGTAAGTTATTTAGTAATAATCAGCGCCTTTTGTTACGACCATCGCCTGTAAAAACCGATGGATAGTTGTTGGTTACGGGGATTTAAAGCAACTACAAAAGTATAAAGATAGTTTCAATAAAAAAAAAAATAATGAAAATTTATCTGGCTAAGCTATAGACTAAAATAATGAAACTTTAAGCGACCGTGTCCAAGTCAGTCTGTCGAAATGAACACTACTCCGATACACGGTGTGAAATTCGCTTCATTTTCTGTTAATATGACGTGTTATATTAAGCAATCGCTCAGGCTCTACATTAGTTTTAAGTAAAACCTTCTACCTAATTACCAAGGTCTAAAATAACACAATAAATAAGTCACCTAATTTTTTGAAGAAGAATCTCTATGTTTTGGTCTATTTAATGCTTTTATGTCATTTCTTTTCATTTTTTTGCTTAGTTTAATTTTAATGAAAACCTTAACCAACCAAAAATCTCTCTTCAAAACAAAACTGCTACAAAATCAAAGTCCATCTTTTTCCATTTTTATAAATAAATACTATCAATACAGTAAGCGAGAAATACCACGACAATGTATCGCCGGCCGCGCGGAGATTTATTCAAGAGCCGTGAATAAAACCGTTTGTGGTCCCCCCCCGCTGCCTCATCGCGACCCCCCCCCCTCCCCGCCTCGCCAGCGCCCTTGACAGCTAGTTCAGTGATATTTGTATGACAAGTCGAGATAGATGTGAATGTTTGATAACCTGACTTGGTAGTGTAAAGCTTTGTGTCGTTTAATAGATTGTTGAGGGAATGTATTGTGAGTGGGGTGAATAATTGAGATAGATAGAGTGAAAATTAAGACCTTTTCCAATTATTTAGGTTAGTAAGTAGAAACGTATTGCTCTTCTTCGCTCTTTCACGAGAAAGACACTACCTCAGCTTGTCTGGTTTTATGAATTAGCCCATTTCACTGGGTGGATTTGATTTTCATTTTCAGATGCAGAAACAAACTACTACTTGGTGCTTGGTACTTGGTGATGGGCTCCTTTTTCCGCACGTAGGCTCTAAGTCGGCCCATTGTGCGTCAGGTGGCTTTGGGAGGCTGTCAGTCCAGCCATCCCAACTCCCTCCAGAAGCGCAGAAGTCTCCTGGGACGTTCGCAGGCTTCTGTGACGGAGCTCGGTGAACCGAGGATCCCTGCCCGGCATTCCGCGACCCCCGTGCACTCCAGGAGCACGTGTGCCGCTGATTCTTCATGTTGAAGACAGCCTCTACATAGTGGACTATCTGTAACATTGATGGTGAAAAGGTGTTTATTGAGTGGAATGTGCCCGGTCAGCGAGCCCACCACTATTCGTAAGTCGACCCGCTTTAGCCCAATCAGGCCGCGAGACAGTTTCGGTGAACGGATAGGGACCGCCTCCCTTGACTGTCTGCATCCGTTAACTGTAGCCCAGCGATCGTTGTGATTGTTAGTAGTCTGTCGCCTTAGCCATGACCTGCACTGGCCAAAGGGCACAGGCAGGTATGGCCGGGGGCCAAAGATCCGCGTGTCAAACAAACTACTATCTACTTCTTCCAAAGTCAAATCAGTCTAATTTTCTTAGTCATTTTTAACTGCTTAACAACAAACAAAAAAATACCAATAATAATAAAAACAAAACACTTCAGAACCTGATTGAAATTCTATCGTAGTTTTATCGATAACTTAGGCAGAGTTTTGTTATACAAGTAATTTGAAGGGGAAGAAAAAGGCAAGGGTTGTAGGTAATCGGTCTGCAGGGACTGACGTGTGCGATGCATGTGACGTCACGTAGTGATCGAAACTATTAAGTTGATCAGGTAATAGGAAGGGCTTTTGAGAAATTGAGGTTATTACATTTCTTTCCCCTGAGTATAAATACCATGCATTTTTACAGTAAAACCATTGCAGTCGTGGAAGATGGACTATTACACTATTAGAGCCTCTTCTTCTTTCCACAATGGCAAGAAGCTTAGTAGAGATGGTGAATCGAACCCAAGACCTCCGGTATAGCAGTCAGGGTCAGTAACCGTTACGCCAACAGGCCAGTCGAAATTTTGACCCATTAAAGTATGACGTAATTTCTCCACGAAACAGACAAATCTAAAAAAAGCCTGCGAAACGAGATAAATTCTATTTAATCATCAATTTATTCAAATATTGGCTGACATTTATAAAACATACATCAGAAAATATTTGTGAGTCACAAAAGTCAAACATATTATAAATAACTTATGACTTTACAATCGCGGTCTATTTAGCTAAAGTACATAAGCAGCTTACGAGTACATCTCTATAGCTTTCGGCTCCGGATATTAATAAAAACATTTCTGACTTACAGACACAAAAATATCACTTTTTAACTAAAAGCATGTCAGACGAAACACAACCTTACCGCCAAGGTAATAAAGCTTATGAAAGTCCAATTGTAAAAATGATTAATTATGTTAACATGTTAAATGAGTTTCAACTTTCAGTGGTTCATTTTAAGCTCTAGTTTGCAGTGTCAGTACGTGAGTAGGATAAAAAGTCGCTTGTCTAGTGTCTCGTCGCTAGCAAGTTGTGGGGACGTGTGTCGGTGTCAGCGGCAGTGTGTCACACTAGTAGTTGGACACAGTTAGACAATGCAATGACATACGATGTACAACTTTAAGAACTCTATTTTAGTTTTTGTTGTCTGTTGAGTTAGGTTCAAATATATTGAAGGTTTGGAAACTATAACAAACAGATACTTTATGAAATTTCTAATTGTGTTTACACAATCTATTTTATAGACTTATTCTTAGAGTACTGACAGAATGAATCTCTAGAATGTAAAGAATTGACAAGTCCAAGTCACATTTTTTGTTCAAAGGGAATATTATTCTGGCCAGGGAAAGGAGTTTACTATTATCTACTATGGAGAAATGTTAAGATAGCGATTAGTTCGTTCCCTTTATATTACGAAGTCATCACGAAAATGCCGCTATTACAAGTGCTCTACAATAATACCATGACAGACAATCATCAAAGCAATTAAACCCCTTGCAACCCTGTCACAATTGACTCCCTATAGGTACACTGAGTACCTACCTACCTAGGTAGTTCACAATACCCCCTAATACCACGATCAAAACCATTTTAATAACAGTTACGTTGAAGGTCCCAATCATATCTAACGGTCCATTCGTAATTACACAGCTGACTTACTGCGCCCCACACTATCCCGCGATACAGAACAATGGCGCATTGTCCCGGCCTCCGGTCCCGTTGTCCGGGGTTTATCGCGGCGATCCCGGGATTACAGCGCCGCCCTACTTCACACATAGCGACACTTAATGACCACTGTCTAGGTAAGGACAGAAGGATCACTTGATTTAAGCTTTTAGCATATTTTTATATTGTGAACATTATTTTTCAGTTAGGGGTCAGTTACAAATCTGTTGAAAAGAACGAGCTATGATTAAGTCTTACAATACTTTTATGTGTGACTAAGACTATACCTTTCCAGAAGGTGTTAATAATAGCTTCGTGAACACTTGAGAGATTTATCTAAGGCTATCAAAGGTGCACCTAATACTGAATTGGTTGAACTGTCTTAAGTTAGTAAGAATCGAGTAAGGAGTACATAAGTGCTATCTTTTTATTAAAGTAGTACTTCTGACCTAACTTGTATCGTTCATAAGTAGATTATATTTTTTCACCGGTTTTGTGATTTCATATTCATTTGCAGAGGCGTGAAGATATTAACGCGTAGTTGGAGTCAAAGTATTATATTAATGAATCAAATTGTTATGCTTATGTCAGTAAGGAAGACTTTAATGTTTTGATTGCGGAAACTTTTTTGGAGAATGTTTAAAGCTTTGTGGAATTTATGGACTCAGTATAAAAAATCGTATAGGTCATTGAAAAGGCTTTATAGACCAGAGGAAATTGAAGCACATTGCATAAAATACAATCCAAAGAATGAATTTCATGTATGCATGTAGAAATACCTCGGTATTTAAATAAATATATATTTGAGTCTTTTTGTTTTCTTTTTTTAGCGAAATGAAGTTACATAAACGATGATGAAATATATGTCTTATGAAATATACCTGTAGGGCATGAAAACAAAACATGGTTTTTCCTCCTATTCTAGCCAACTGTGACCAGTGACAAATAATACCTCCTTCAAGACTAACTGCGGTAGAGCTCTACAAACAACTAAACACTTTGAACAATTTAAATACTAATTCAAGTTATGAATAGATTCTACATCTCTGTTGATCCTATTATACATTCGTCTGTAGGTTTGGTGAGCGAGCCCGCGTGGTCCCGTGTGCAGCGGACCGTGTCGAACCCGCGACCCGGCGCGCCTGACCTACAAACCCTGGCCAATCAAGTTCCGAGACGTGAGGGTACAAAGTAAAGGATTTCCTCATTAAAAGTAGGTATTTAGTTTTTATTTGAATGTTTCTTTATTGATGAGGCTGAACCTAAAAATAGATGCAAGGTATCTATCTCTATTCTTATTATTTCAACCATGAGAATATCTTTGAAGTTTATGTGAATTGAATGAAAAGCTTGCAATAGAATCTATATTTTCACATGAGAAAAATCATCCGCGCAGTCAACGGATAAAAAAAAGCAAAATCTACACTCCTTCTATCAAAGGAGGATTCAACATTAAAAACAATGAACCGATGTAAACCAAAAATAGCCTGAAAAATACTTGAAGCATAAAATTCATTAGCCCGAAATATATTTCTATTAATAGTGGGGTCTAGTCGTAAAGCAGAAATAGCTTTGTGTGAAGGGTTCGGGAGCGGTCAGCGCATGACAAACTGTGACCCTCGTGACTGCCGCTGGGGCCGCGACGCGTGAAGCACTAAACTGGATACAAAATATCGGAAAGGACCTTAGGTTAGTCACACACGGACTTCGAGTAGTAAAAATGGAACAAGGCTCTTTTAACGGGCTGTATAAAACATCGAAAGAGTAACTTATGGAGTTTTTGGCCGGTTCTTCTTCATAAGAATGACAATTTTCAACCATCAGAACCATGCAACTAGAGAATAGAATAGAATAAATTTATTTGTTTAAACATAGGTAACGCATATAAAATCTCTTAATAAATAAAAGAAGTCTCACTATGTTTCACCTTACTTGGCATACAAATATTTGCTTAAAACTATTACAACCATGAATTCAGACATAAACTCTTAACTAAAATTAGGCACATTTAACAAAATAATTATAAAGATAATGTAAACAAATACAGACTTTTTTTTTAAATATTTAATAATTAAACATATTTCAGATCAATGTAATAAACAAATCAGAATTTGCACTCATTTTGTCATTATTTTCTTAAAATTTATCGTCTAGAGTCACTACTATAACGTTTTAAAAGTGCCTGGAAAACGTCCTATTCGATTTTTTTTTATCATCTCATATTTCCGTTGCCGGATTAAGAAACACATTAAAAAAGAGGTCTTCTTCGTTTCGCATGCTACATTATGTTCATTCAACTTACTTTCAGAAATTTTGGCCTATTAGATAGACTTCATGACATGGATTGACACTCTTAAAAATTTCACGTTTTCCGGTTTCCCTAGGATGTTTTCCTGCGCCGTTTTTATAAACTAGTCATTACTTGGTAATACGCTCTTACATACACGCATATTATGATTGTGATTAACCCCACGATCATTGATTAAGCAATAGATAGAAGATAGACAATGCCCTCTAAATCTATTTAGCTCCTACATAAAAATTAGCTTCAGTTTTTCCCACCTCAGTATCCCTTGCTCGTGTGTCCCAGTCCTCGCCGGCAGCCTCCCGGCACGTCCCTGCCTCGCTCTCAATCTCGATCGATCTCGTGTCGTTTACATGTTCACCCTGAATATTGACAGCTTTTTCGTCATGTATTTAACTTGTGATCCATTAGCTGACGGTTTACTCGCTTGTTAAATGTCGCTACTTTAGGAAAGGACTTTTTAATGGAATCATTTTTTAGGTAATATTTATTATATTTATAGTAGGTATTGACAAGAAAATGTACATATATTAAAGAGTAGAGAGAATAATAAGCAATAACAATCTAAACATAAGAACTCTACTGAAAACTGGCTGAAAAATAATGTCCGAAAATTCCTTTATGTTTGTTTATAAATATGGTTTGTTGATTTATTTTTATAGCTGATAGTACAATGTCTGAAGTATAATATTTGGAGTAACGCCAGGTGAGGATGCCAGGTCAGTAGCCGTGCCAACCTGCTGACGCGATAATCCTGTTGTTTCAGAAAATAATAAGAAAGCAATGAGATACTAAAGTTAAACTGATGAGTTAAACTCTAGTATTCCTTTACGTTTGGTTAATTAGCACTTTACCATGTCGTACGTACCGTTATATGCTGTATGCTGTACTGCTAAAATGTCAATGATCATCAGAAATCTCAAATCTGCAAATCTAACCTCCACAACCCATCTGACTGAATAACACAGTATCATGAAACTAAAACAGTATTGGTAGTACTCCAAATTATGGAGGTAGAAGTCTGATAGTATGCAACATTATGCAGCGTATTCATATATTACGTACGATAAGTGTATGCTCTATTTTAAAACATATATCTTTCCATATGTTACGGATGCGGGAGTAATAATAATACTCTAAAAGCAGAAAAACCTGAAACTGTCTTCTACTCCTTAGCATTATTTTTGATTACGTCTGTAACCATTTTGATCATTCTCAATTACGATTTGAGCACCACAACAAGTAAATACCGCAGAGTGAAAGTTTCAGAATAAATTAGAATGAGCAATGAGTCTATTGTTTGTCATCAAATTGTAAATTCGATTATTGTGGTTAAGCTTAAATAACTTAAAGTGCTTTGAATTACTTAGCACCGGCAGCTCGGTGGGCTTCTGTGGAACTTATCAGCTTAATCTATTATTATTATAATTTGTATTATAGTGGCATCGTCGTTGAGTTCGTCCATGGTGAGAGTAGTGTCATGATCCTGCCAGATATTTGGAAGGGTTTTGGGTACCAGAAGCTGAATCTCTCATAGTCAAGCAAAATATTTAGAAAAAGCAAGACTAGAAGGAAATGATGAAAATCAATTTAGTCATGGTTCTTAACGTATTTTTAAAAAGCCACTTGTTTAAAAGTGGAGCTTACTGAACACGCCTCAATCTCAGGTAAAATAAATAACTTTTAGTTGAGAAACCAGAATTTTGTTACAACTCGTTAATTTCCTCATCTACATAAGTTGGTTCTAATTAGATAATAACGTTGCAAATTACTGTCTCATCCCGGTGACTGCGCTAGTGTCCGGACCTGCGCCCGTCGCGTCAACTTCAGGTAATTATGATAAGATGAGATAATTTTATAACAGGACGGTAGTAACATTATGGAGTTTGCTCTATGTAAATCCATAGAAAGTAAAGGCAATATATTTTTGGCCACCGGTGGATAAAATCTTGAAATGATTGAATCTTGAGGCGATCAAATTATTATCCTCTTTACATTACCACTTTATTTTAAGTTTCAACCTTTTTTTTAAATCATCCTGAATATTTATCTGATAGAAAAATTTATTAAAAATCAACTTAACCGTAAATAATACGAGCCAAATAAAAACACACACTAACCAAAAAAATATGAATACCTATTTTCAGTTACAATTATATTACTGAACAAATTATAATATATCCAGATTCTTTTCAAGGAAAGTAATATCTGATATCTTTGAAGGTAAATTTCCCTGAAACCTGGTACAGTCCCGCTCGGTAATATTTCGTGCGGCATAACTCGCGGCCGAGTGGAGCGTGAACGACGGCCCAATACCGAAATATACAGGGTGTGGCGCTACCAGGGACTATTTATAAGTTGGCTAGTAGTTGGTGTATTTGATATGTGATGAGGACTTGTCACTGTCATTCTACTAATATTGCAAACGCGAAAGTTTGTAAGTATGGATGTTTGTTGACTTTTTCACCTAAAACCGCTGAACGGATTTGGATGAAATTTCGTACACAAATAGTTAATAATCTGGATTAACACTTAGGATTTGATCCTTGCATCGTTTTTATCTTGATTGTATGTTCCTGTGGGATCTTGTTTCTTTTTTTCTAGCGATTTGTAGCTAGCGGAGTATAAGTACCAAAAATTAAAATAATACTTCAGAAGCCAGTCGACGAGTTGCTTCGAATAATAAAATTTAGACTTGTTTTATCAAAGGTTAACATGAAGATAAAATACTTTTATTTAGGACCTGAGCGAGAGTGTGAACACTAATTCGTGTAATTTATGCTATAATGTCTTTGAAAACCCCTGTTTTTTTACCTTTCAATAAACGGCTCCCGCTACATAATTTTTTGTAAATCTTCCGTGTTGCGGGGGCGTACCACAAATAATTCAAGCCCCCACCAAGAGACCCAGACACCCAAACTTAGAAAAGCATTCGATATTTGGCGTGGTAACCTCAACCACTCGGCTCTACATGCAGTTCAAAGTATTAGTTTTTCCCCCATTCCCACAACACCCTGTATCCTCCGATACGGCTACAAACGCTCCACATTCATTCGGATTCCCGCCGCTCCGGCCGCGCTGACGGATCGCGAGATAAAGACCTCAGATCACTGGGCTCATCGTATTGCTGACGTCAACACTCATAGATATAACATTAAATATACATATTTCATCGTATATTTGTTTATGTTTTTTTCTATATTTGCCTTTAAACGTCCAATTACTAGATTGAGGAGACTGTGAGAGGAAAGATATATTTTAAAGGTATAATATTTGACTACTATATTAAGTTTAAACTATTTGCGTTTTACTTCTTCCACTGACCAATTATATTTTTAACAAAATTGATGTTCAGGTTTAATTTGATTGGCCTTGAAAATAATTAAGATTGATGAAAATGAAAAGATTTTAATGCTAAGGATTAAGATATTTTCACTGCAGGGTTTTAAAAACATTCAACGCATAAGAACGAATACGCCTAGGGCTGCTCTGGTAAGTCATTACCATTAATTAAAACAATATATGTCATAGACCAAGAAAATGTTTTAATGTAAAGAAGACCAAAATCGTTCTATTTCCCCTAAATATTTAAACTCCAATCTCGATCTACCTTCAAATGAATAGAGCTCAGACCCGACTCCGTTCAGTACACTTAACAAAAACATTTGTCGAGATTGAATGATTGTCGACGAAACGTCAGCACTTTGCAGGTAGCCCGTCAATAAGTCCCGAACCGACCACTCTACATGACCTCTGTACTGAAGGTTAAAACTCTACAAAGCGCTCTACGATATCTGGTTGGGTCAAAAGCGACCAGGATACCTTGAGCTTTCGATTGAAGTGAGTTGAGAGGTTTCGAAGGTTTTGTGATTTTGGTTTGTGGAAGGATACCTTGCCATGAGGGTTATTTCCTTGGAATATTTTATTATTTGCGGACGCTTACGCACTGGGTCGGAAAAACGATGATATTGTGTGGATACGATAGTTTATTCCTTCGTTTTTAGTGTTCTGCTTCTGACTGTAGTGGGTGAGCTGTTAATTGGTGTTATTGTTTTGAGTGTTAAAATAGTTTTGTTGAATCTCATGTTTTAGTGGGGCTAGCATAGTTGTGTTGGGACCAAAAACCCTTAAATCGATAGTAGAAAAAAAAATTAACTAAAACTTTACATTATATAAAAAAAATTACTAATTGTACCGTTTGTCATGGGGGCTCCATAAACATTTATATTTACATGTCCCAACACATAGTGCAGTGAGTATGGCGTAGTGACCATAAATGGTCCGCAAGGTCTATCCGCGAAGTCTGTAAAAAAGTGAAACATTATTTTTATATTTTTACCGATACACCTAAGTTACTAGTAGTACACTGTTTCATAACGATTTTCATAAACGTATAAAAAACACGATTGTTGCCGCGTTTTCGCGTTACCAACACACAAAACTCATATCAACAAAAGTTTTCTGTTTATATTAACGTGCCTACATTGTATGGTGGAATAGTAGGCAATAACTTTGTAATATCAACGAATTTTAATACAATTTTTACGGCTTCGTAACTTGAAAAAAAATTAATTGAATATTTTTCGAGAAACAGTATTTTATTTGCTCGAACATTTCAGTGAAAATTGTAATTAAAATGTACAAAATACTGGAGCTGCAAAACTTACCTTACTAACATATTTTGTATTATTTACGAATATTTTCAGTATAATAACATTCTCCAATGATTTCTTGATATTTAAAATTGTTTAAATAGAAATAAATTATGTTGTCATCCTTAAATATCAACAAAATAAACAAAACACTAATAAAAATCATTAGCGTACATAAAACAAAAACTCTAAAAAAAGTCGCACGTACGAGCGACCAAAACGTTCACTCAAGCAAGTGCGCGCGTAAATCACGGCTCGCGCGATTTATGCCGCGTCTATATTGAAGCGATCGACGCGACAAGTGACACACCATGTGTCACCTGGTTTATTACCACCCTGTATTTGTAAGACGGTGCCTACATTGACGTATTGGGCAATTTGGAACACGCTCTACCGTAACGGAGAAACGATTTACTTGATATTGTAATCTGATTTTCTGGAGAGTCTATTCACTTAAATTGAAACTCGGTTTTTGTTAATTAAGTAAGTGCTCCAAGTTAAGTAGACGCTATTAATAGCTGTGTTAAAATTAGTATTGTAATACAAGATTTCGTGTAATTTTAGTACATTGGTGCTTGACTCATTTTATGATTTAGTATTCAGCGTAGAATTGCTACGTTTAATCATAGGTATGCTATGAGTTACCCATTGAAACCTGAGATATTTCATTCTACTTAATTTTTTCTAAATTCTGTGTTGATTTTGTGAGTTCTTTTGCGCTCACACTATAAGATTCTATTATAATTTTAAGATTAAAATATAATCATCTCGGAAGAAACGTATACAATAATTGAAACAGATATTTCTTGTCGTTATTACACACTAAATCAAAAAGACGTCAACTTTTTCAAAATATATCGAAATCCTCCATTCTTGCGTCTTCATAGTCAAGTAAAACAGTCTATATCTCCACACGATATAAGTAACATCCCTAAAGTAACAAATAAAAGCCTCCGGCGGAATCAATAGGCGGACATAATGTAGGGGCATGTTCACAAACGCGTTATCCCTTCATAACGCGCGGGTTGAAGCGGCACGTACCGGGCGCGCCGCACGTGTGTGTTATGGCCTTTACTTTGAAGCTGCGTTTAGATTGAGGTAGTAACTTGAACAAGTAGGTAAAAGGTGTTTAAGTATTGTATGATGTCGCAGTAGGAGTATTGATATATTTAGATAGTTGTCATGGTAAACGTAACCTAATACATGAATCCCTAACAATATTATAAATGTGAATGAAAGTTTGTTACGCTTTCACGCAAAGCGACTAAAAAGAACATCATGAAACTTTGTTCACATATTCTTGGAGGGATTAGAAGTAACATACGATTTAATTGAAATAAAAAAAAAAAACAGAATAATGCTTTACAGCGATATCCCATGGGCATAAATGAATTAAGAAGATATGTATCTTTTTTTCTATACCTTCTCCTAATTATCATCCACACTCATTTGTTTACTTGATTGAATGAGGCGAATGAGCGCAAGTTTTTAGTCGTTAATGTTATTTTGAAACCTAATTCTAATAACTTACAGCCGAACCTCATTTTCCAACGTTTATGATTCATCCAAAGCGTCCGTTATCTTCCAGTTACTCGACCAACACCTCGTGTGGTGTGAAGGCAGCATGAGGGTACATCTCGCCATAAATACTTGCGTTGCATGGACAAGCGGCGTCTCCGCGTGCTGCCGATGGCCGGCGATGCGTTTTTATCGATACTCCGGTGCTCGCAAATGTGCGCGATATTAGTTTCACAATTGTAGCGATTATTTTTTATGAAGTGCGATTTATGAGCGTTTTTATTAAATGTTAAAGCTTTTGTGTTGTTGTTCAATAAATTGTTGCGAGTTTATCCCGGTAATCGTTGTTCTTTTAACTGTAGTATTGTTGAAAACTTTGATCGTCTATGAAAATTACTCGTAATTAGATATTAAGTTCACTACATTTGTGACAGAAAATAAAATAAAACTTCATCGTATAATTGAAACAGCTAAGTAAAGTTTTGCTTTCCCGACGACTAATTCCATACAAAAGCCTTATTCCGCGTCCAATGAACAAAATATGTGAACAAAAAATCTTTTCAATAATAAATAACATTGATTTGAAGCCCACAGAATCGGAACACACAATAAAGATCGTTTAAAAAGAAAGCCACATTCAAATAAAACCCATGATATTTGAGTCTTGTGACGGAACGCAGTCGCGCGGCACAACGAGCCACGCGTCGCCTTTGATACTCCGCACAACAGCGCTCGGTATTTGATCGGCATTTGTCCCGACCGACCTCAACCAATATTGGTGATGTGTCACAAATATTGGCGCACAGAAAAACACGCGTTTTGTTTCATTTTTGATATTGCTGTTGTACTCCGTACCTGAAGCATCATATTTTTTGTTTGTATGTTTACATTATGTAACAAGTAAGTCTAACTAACTAACCTTTTCAGATAGGTGAGTGTGAAACTTTGTTTTTCAAAACAATAAAATATTTTATTACTTAATTGTCATATGCATGTGCGTGGCATATCATATACTTAGCCTACATAGTCTCAGAGATAGGCAAAGGTTTTAACAAAATCTCTTCACAATACCTTATCCCAGTTTTTAAGCTAATAATAAATAAAAATAAGCTTGTATTATCTTATCTAATAACTTCATGCAATATTTTCAGGTAATAATACAAAAGTTTTGTGAACAACCTCATTAAAGTGAATTCTCTAAAGTTGTATGTAGTTCAAATCGTTAAACTAAAACTAGTTCATAAAATCTAGAGTTTTATTTCATCATAAATAAATAACTATAAAGATATACCGCAAAACTTTTTGAATTATTTCTCTTGAAACAAAACTATATAAACTTGAGTGTAGTCCCCGTTTTAACGACAATCGTATTAAAGTTGTCGAAACTAAAACTTCTATTAAACAACATAGTTAGGATATATATTTTAACTTTTCGACCAACCTTTTTTAATGTTTTTGTCTATAATGATAGCCGAATCGCATAGGTCACTACGACGAACCCTCTGTGCACGACGAATCGTGGGTTCGATTCCTGCGTAAGACAAGTATTCTTAATACTTTTTTCTGATTGAGTCTTTGTGCATGTGATTTCAAAGTTTGTAAAACCCATACGACACAAATAATAAATTCCAAAAAAAATTCTTGGCTTTAAAAAAGCGTTCCTCTTGGTCCATCCATCTGTTAGATCTTTATCTTAAACCCCTCAGCCAATTTCGACGGAATTCGTTATAGGGATAACTTAACCCCAGGGAGAGGTTAAGGCTATATTTTCTCCCGAAACGAGGAACACAGATTTTCGTTACACTGCTTTTATACTTTTAACTTAATACGGTTTTTTGTAACAAATATGTTATAAAAGTAATTTATGGTATAATTTTCATCCTCAACTAAGATTAACGTGACTGTGTGAAACAACATTACACTGTTAGTTAGTAAGGTATGACGATATGTGTCGCGCGATGTCGCGTCGAGTCGCACGTCGTCTTATAAATCAACATATTTATCTGACGCGCGACGCGACTAGACGCGGCATCGCGCGAACTGAGCGTGGCCTAATCTAATACGTGAGGGACATAACAACCTAACACCTGACAACACAATCAAAATCAAACTTTATGTCATACACGTAAGGTAAACTTCACATTGCAATGTCAGCAAAGTAATTTTTTGTATTTATATTTAAAAACTGCACTTTGTATTATGGGATTTAAGGTTGAGTTTTATTTGTCGTCATATTAAAGTGAATGCAGAAATATTTTGAAAATTTGAACACGAGGGAAATGAAAAACGTTTCAAATATAGGACACAATGTTATCTCCTGCGCGGCTATTAATCTTCATGTAGTTCATAAGACATATATTAAGCAAGATAGATATGAATGGGGTGTCGTGTGTACCTGGTATGCCTTGTATACTGTAAGCGTGGAACACGCGTGGTAATAAATTGTAACTAATTTCTTTTTTTTTTCAGTTGAACTTATGTAAAGTACAGGCTGACTGGATGTAAGTTGCAACGGTTTTTGAAACAACACGGAATTTTTTAAGGTCAAAATTGTTTCATACTGGACAATTAATTAATTCTTCCACACAACCTTTGAATAAACAAAACGAAGTAACTGGTAAAGGTGTACATGCAATATCAATATTTTTAATTATAAACAAAACCCCTCGAGAAAAAAGGTAACGCCGCTAATACCACATGCAAATTTGAAACCCCACTTTTACATCGATCCACAAATAAAGTACTCAAGCACTCAATAGAATCATCAAACAGTATAATTACAGTCTCACGCAGTAACAGAAACGCAAACATCGGAAGCAATCTCCTCTTCAAAGTGAGCGACAGTGGTGCAAGAGGGGCCGCCGGCGTGATAGGGGCTCGGGGTGATAGGGGCCAGGGGCTATAGGGGCCAGCGCCCGGGTGCAATGCGAGCGATCAACAAGGGATCTCCGAGTTACTTACCATCTGCAAACAGGCTCATGCTCTGTTGGATCTTTGAATCAGACTGCAATTGAAGGAGATATTAATAGTGAAGTTTCCATTGTTGGATTCTATCTGGTTTGGTTAGATGAGTTATTGTTGAGAGGAAGAATTTGGATAATGGAATTATCATGTCATATTGCGACAGACGGATAATTTAAGGCTATTTTTAAAAAAGACAAAAATACGTTATCTTAGAGAGTAGTTTATATGTAAGTCAATTCAATATTTTAAAGTTATATTAGGCTTTTTTTTAAATGATAATGTTATTTTAGCTAAGGGTCGTAGGTGTGTCTTTCTGACCGAGGTCGTTTTATCAGTCGATAGACTGTATCTTTCAATACCAATTTTGGTTTTCTGTAGGCTATTTTTACGGAACCTCAGCGTCGTGAGTGCTTCTCATGGCCGGTTTTTAACACTCGTTATTACAAACTTCTACTTCTAATCTAAATTCATTTGAAATTCAACACAGAAGCGAAACGTTTCCTATTAATGATGATTCATTTAATTACACTCACAACCCGCGAAGACATCCCTACACAGCATTCAATCCCACGTTTTGTGCACAAAATACTTTATATTTAGCGAGAGAATACTCTGATCCTTTGATAAACCCGCCTGATAAACACATAAGTATATACACACCCTTTCATAGCTTGTGTAAATATTTTTGACATATCTTTTATTATATTTGTCCAGAGGCCCGGCAAACACACACTAATAACGCGGGGTGAATTTATGAATAAATAAGCAAATACACAAGTATTGTATGAGATGTGTGTGTGGGATGGATGTGACACTGTTGTGCCAGCTCATCACGTGCAGGAGCCTAAAGAAACACATTTGTGGATGGAATTTGACGGGCCTGTTGGTCTAGTGGTTAGTGACCCTGACTGCTGTACCAGAGGTCGTGGGTTCGATTCCCGCCCAGGACAAAAGTTGTGTGATGAGCATGATCATTTGTTCTGGTGTCTGGGTGTAATTTATCTATAATATGTATGTATTTAGAAATATATAAGTAAGTTTATCAGTTGTCTGGTTACCATAACACAAGCTCTGCTTAGCTTGGGATCAGATAACCGTGTGTGAGTTGTCCCAGGATATATTATATTATTTATCGTCGCGTAATGGTCTATTTAGCAGCCTCAGTGCATTGGATGGCGGCTGTTAAACAATAACAATAAAATTAAAGGAGAGCTACTGGTATAAGAGAGTTATGTTTACAGCTTTTGTTTCACGATAGTAAACAATACGCAATCGTTTTTTATAGTCACGGGAGGCTGTCTAGAATGGAATCATGTCAGGTGATTTGTCCAGGTAAAATAAGTCTCAATGAATGTTCATCAGTTATGTTATTGTATGTATATCACAATTACAGAGACGTTTTATTCTGCTGCCATTTAGGGAACCAAAAAAACATGAAAGAGAAAATAAATTTAAAAATTTAATTACACCCCTCTTAACAAATTGATCGGTGTCTGGTATAAGTTGTCACGCTATATTAGATCCACATAGTTAATCCGTTATATCGGCACCCGTGTCACCAGCTCATTGGCACATCGTGACGCGACCCTCGTCAATCATTTGCTTCCATCTCTCTCATGCATGCATGCAGTCAAGGAGTGAGCGAGACACCCGACCGATTCATTTTGAAGCTCGTAATATTTATATTCACACTTCTGCAAGGTTTTATGAGATATGAAAAGCAGATATCCGAGTATTTGTGACATTTTATACCGTGCTTGAGACTTTAATTTTGTTTTGGCTTCATATGATTAATAACCAGGGTCTCGGTCTACCTCTTAATAACCAAAATGTTATTCAGAATTTATGTTTTACATTTAATAAAGGATCTATTGTGCACTACTGCTGGACATTGAATACACTTTTTGTATACTATTCTAACGTTACTATTATTCGTTATCCGAGATTTGATCCTGAAGACGCATCGGCAAAAGGGTAGATAAATCTTCCCTCATAAGCTAGACTAGTTTTGCTGATACCACTCAAATAGAAAATCTCCTAGAAATAATACTGAATACTGTTTAGTAGGGGATTAGCGTCGTGCGAACCTCTCTCGCCCAATCACTTCTCTTGTGCTCACTGTTAATACTATAGAGCCTTTCAGAGTCCCGGCATCCGCTAGAAATTCAATCTGCGTGTTATATATAGAAGCAATTACGTCGGTACGGCGTTCTGTCTGTCGCACA